>NC_030685.2:2620836-2798336 GCF_000004195.4 Xenopus tropicalis | reverse complement strand
ATATTTCTATGCTATGTTTTTTTTTTTTTTTTTAAACGTGGAGTGAAGCATTACCGTGATGTTGCCCATTACAGCCAATCAGCAATTAAATTTCGACAGTTAGAAAAACAAAGTAAAGCATCTGATTGGCTGCTGTGAGCAACATCACCGGTAATGTTTCACTCAACTTTTTACACAGTTTGATAAATGTACCCCTCACTCACTGTAATTTCACCATCCACATGGGGCCCTCTAACTGATCACTCAGGTTTTTATGGCCAGCCTTTTGTGAGATCAGACGCAATATGTCCTCTTTGAATGCAAGACTTAGTACAACCTTTGTATCTTCTTCTATATATTTCAGGATGAACTTGATGAAGTTGTACAGACATGGAACTCCCACATTATCAGACAAAGCAGCCAACAAACGACCTATGCAGGGAGACCTGCACTTCTGTACCTGTTACCTGGCGTGTATGGAGTAGAAGATCGACTTAAACCTGTTGATAGTGATGAAGTTAGTTTATGTAGAGAAGAGTGTCTTCCAAAGGGGCAATATCCCTGTGACAAAACAATTTTTGATTTGTGCTGCCTACTAATGGAAGAAAACGCTTGGGGAGCCCCGGAAGACCCTTTTTATGCGACTGACCTTTACATCAAATTGAGAAATGAAATTTTACCTAACCTATAAGAGGATATTACAAATATGCATGTTTGAAGCAATGTAAAACAGCTCATAATAGTCACTAACAATTGTACCAGTATAAGAGTCCAGAGGTTTGGGTCTACTGCTATTAATGTAGAGCATATGAGAAACTATTGTTAAAAGATGCGAACGGCTATTAACTGCATCTTAATCACTTCCATTTAGTATCCATTTAGTAGCTAACTTAGGTTTGGATACTAGGAGTTCTCATTCCGTGGTAGATCAAGCACTGGACAACACCCTGTTCTAAAACAACTGTTTTAATGTTAACATTTATGAAATGCCTACAGAATTTATGTAATAACACACAACTAATACTTGCCTATAGTGTTTTGCTATAATTGTAATTAAATTATTGCTGAAACTGGATTTAACCAAATTATACTGACTTTTTTTTTAATTAAATCAAATTCCCTCTTTATTTTAGCCACATTCTTACACAGCTGCATAACAATAGGGACAAATGTATTCAGAAAAGGGCCCAGTGAAGAACTTTAACCTATTTTACCCAGTTTCCTGTGTCCAAAGGAAACCTACCTCTGCTATATTTTGCCATCATTGTTTTCTTTCCCTGCCAATTTAATCACATTTGCTACCTGCCCTCTATATATCAGAAAGACATGCATCTAAACTACAGCATGCTTAGAACTTTTAGTATGGCCATTGTTCTGAATTTTACCATTCAATGGTGAACACTGGACATGAGAACATTGCACTGGATTATAAATCTGTCCCAAGGTGCAGATCCAAAATTGCACAAAATACCGGCACAACAGGATTTGTTTTAGCGGGATAAACCCTGCTGTTTTTAATAGTAGCAAACCATGTAACGTTTCGGGGGCACGCCCCTTCGTCAGACGAAGGGGCGTGCCCCCGAAACGTTACATGGTTTGCTACTATTAAAAACAGCAGGGTTTATCCCGCTAAAACAAATCCTGTTGTGCCGGTATTTTGTGCAATTTTGGATCGTGGTGGAGAGTACCGACGTCTATAAAAGTTCTGTGCACCAGGTGGAACAGAGTGGAAAGGCCAGGGTGTGCTGGTGAGTGTTGATTGCCAAGGTGCAGATCACCAGGGCTGGATTTCTCCGTGAGGCGCCCCGAAGCCGCCGCTGTGGCTGTCCCACTCTGTGCATGCGCGAACGCGACCCAGTGCGCATGCGCAAACCCTCCTTTAAACTCCCATACGGAGCAGTGGGGAGAGGTCCCAACTGCTCCGTATGGGAGCCAAATTTAAAAATTTTCTTGCGGCGGGACGGCATGCCGCCCCTAAACTTCTGCCACCCTAGGCCCGGGCCTTTGTGGCCTTTCCAACAAATTCCACAGGCTGCCTATACTTTATGTCTGACACATGAAGTGCACAAATCTATAGCAACTTACACAGATGAATGACATGCAATTTAGTGTGTGTAATGTAATGCAAGGATATGCCCACCTACTGCCCCACACCTACCTGTACCTAATGAACACTAGACCTAGGCAGCAATATATTAGTCAGACACCCGTCATAAGTCTTTTCAGTGGAACAGAAAGAACTGTTCCCACTGGAGTTAAGTACAGCCTGCAAGGCAGTGTGCACCCCCTCCTGTGCTTAAGCCCTATAGTATTCCCAAGAATAGTGTCAGATCTTGTATTTCTTACATGTGAAATAATGCAACAAAAATGTGTGCTGAATTGCTTCTCATATAGTCCATTATCGTGGTGCTTATGCCACAGAGGTGGGATTAGCAGCACAATTACTGTGAGATACAATGTAAAGTAATCAGTGGCACATCTTGTTACTGTGATGTCTATAAGGAAAATTTCACTAATTCCAGCACTAGCCTTAATTTTCCATTGTCCTAGGACACTTATAATAGATCACCAGTAAGTTCTGTTGTATTTAAATAGAAATCTACAGCCATTTGTAATGCAATAAACACTTTATGGCAATGGCACACACTGGTTTTATTGTCTGCAAAGAAACAAAATACCATGTCACTGCCCTTAATGTAAATCACAGTGTATATTACTCACTCCTAGTGAAAATGCCCCCCTGAGCATTTTTGTGTGATTATGTGAAGTGACACCTGTGGCAGAAGTATTACATATTACTCCCATTTTACACTTGAATTTACCTAAAAAAAAAAAAAACACAGCTCATGCCATTTTGTTAACAAAGTTTAATTGCAAAGTTTACAAAATATTTAATAACCAAAGTTACCATATCTAACGTTGATTCTCTTTATACATTGAACATACAAGCTATATGTTTTATTTATTTTTCCATAGAACATACACCTTGTGCAAAAACTATCCCATACAAGATTTATCCTGTCACATAGCCCTTATTTGCTCTCCAAGTGACAAATACCTTTCCAAGCGAAATAATCTGGTGAGTTTTTATGCCAAATAACAGATAAAACTATACATCCCTTACAAAATAAATATACTGTACATCCAAAAAATGTTACACTTTAGCAAATCTTGGCCAAACTTTAAGGTAAGCATTATTTAAATATGAAACTCACTCAGTTTGTAACTTTGGTATACATAAGTCATCACTGACTAGGACCCGTAGGTCTACAAGTATAAATCTGATTGCAGACGCCTGATATGAAATTAAGGAAAACCAATTCCTATACCAAGGACTGAATGCTTAAAGTCAACTTTTCATTATTATAAACTCTCAATTCTCACCAAGGCAGGGTTCGTTTTCTAACAGTAATTATTAGCTGTGACAATATAAGCTGAAAATGGAATAATATTTCCTTTGCTTGAGAATCAACTTTATCCAAACCAACTTCTTTACTTACTCTACTCTGTGTTCTACATAAACTAAACTGTTTAGAACCTAATGATTCCTTTAACCATAACATTCAGATCTTAGAGGCACAGGAAAGATCTATGTGTATAATCTTATCCTTCAACCTTGTCAGTTATTGATAGAAAAGATCTAAAGGTTAAGCAATATGATTTCCACCCATTGGTAAATATGTTGCTCAAGTGAAAACTCAAAATCTCTCTCTAACTTCAGATTCCCAATAGGTTTAAGCTAACCTCTCTCTCCTCACACCAACCATCATACCGATATGGCTACTTCAAAGAAGTAAAAGAAGCCACATTTTTTCTAAATTATTTGAGTAACATCTCTCCAAATTGAGTGAAAAAGTTAGATAGTTAGAAAAATACATATAACATGCTTGTCTGTAAACTGCTTCTGTATGTGCAGAATAGGTGCCAAGTAGCTAAAGTGACTTTTGCTGAATTAGCATTGTGGAGCATGGAAAACGAGCCAATGCAAAAAAGTAAAAACAATAAAACAAAAAAGCTCCCTGTATTTTGCTGGCTTCAGATGCAAATTGTTCATATCCCTGCTATTCTGGAGTGCATAGTATGTTGTGTGGCATTTTCAATACTGTTCATGTACATGTAGATTTTGTACATTCTAACCATTTTTAGAGTTATGTCGCTATGACAGAATACGCTTTTAATAGCTTCCCAAATGTGTAGGGTTGGCATCCTCTTTACATCCAGTGTCTTTCACCCTGGCTTCCACTGGGAATGTTCCTATTCACAATGACTGCCTGGGTGACAGACAGTGGATGTGATGATGCCAAAGATGATCACGAGAGCATTACAGGGGGGGGACTCAAAATTTATGTGTGGGAAACATTGCATTTAAGTGAATGGGGCCTTGTAGGGGTTTTCACTTTAGAAATAAGGATAGGGTTTAAGTTCTCCTTCAGAAGAAAAACTATATTGATACATTTGCTTAAAGATAAGTAAAGTTTTAAATTAAGTGAATGTAAAATTGTTGAGAGGACTAGAATAGTACTTTTACTAGAATAGCACTTTTGCAACTAACTTTTGATTTCTTTTAATTCCAAGATATTAAGGAGAATGTGTACTGTTATGACTGGATTTTTTTTAACAGCCCCACCTGCCTGTCAGTTTCTGATAGTGGCAGTTGAGGAAGTTGTCAGGAGAAAGAAAGAGGGTTGATGTTCTTCTGGTTAGGAAAACCATAAGAAACTTCAGATAACTTCTCAAGTCTTTCCTAAGCAGAAGAACACTAGATCAGCCCTCTCTTTCAGCTGATAACTTCAACTATGTCACAGTGGCACTGTTGTAACAAAACTATTATTATTACCTATATCACTTAAGATCTTGGGAAAAAAATGCAAAAGTTCTTAAAACAGCACTCAAATTTAAATTCACTTATTTTAAAGGTTTAACTATCATGCAACACATACAGTGATAAACAGATACAGCGATAAACAGATACAGCAATAATTTCTGTATTGCAGTACTGGAATATCACTGAATTATTAGATTTTGCATTGATAGAATATCACCAAATATTTATAAAATATGTTCAAAATTAAAGGGTAACTATCATGAAAATTAAAATGTAATATAAGCTTTACCATACTGAAATTATATTTTTGTAAATATAATCAATCTATTCTGTACAGTTTCTAAAATAATCCAGTTAATCATCACTGTCTCCCTCTCAGCATCTGTCTCTCTTCTTTCTCTAATTCATGCTAGAATCCATCAGAATTTGATTGACGGTGTGGTCTAATACATCACTGGTGATATCCATTGGCCTAAAAGATGTATTAGAGCTCACTCTTTTCAAACAATCAAGTGACAAATTCTGCCTCTCTACATGAATGATCCTTGCTAAGAGGAGGAGGTACAACGATTACTTGATTATTTGAGAAGTGGTACAGAATTTTTGATTGACGATATTTAGAAAGTTTTGTATTTGAAACTTATCATACATTTTAAGTTTTCATTTAAAGAGTATAGTTTTTGTGTAGTGATTTACAAACTAGTGTAGTTTTCGGTTGCATTTTTCTATAATACAAAGTTTAAACAAATTCCATTACCCATATGTTGCTGTCAAGCACAGCGTTAAACTCAGCTCTGAAATCAGGAAAATTTGCGTACTCATCAGCTAGTTGCAGAATCATTGCACATGTAGCAACTATTGGTCTTCTGGTGAATGGTGTCATTGTCTCAAAATGAATACTTATTTTACTACTGCTTATTAAGTCGGAGCCTGTGCAATACCTCAAAAATTTGGGGAGTGTGCACTGGTCAAGTTCTCTTACATATCTTTTCAGATAGTTTGAAACTTCCTTTTGTTTCGGAGTCATATCTTCAGGGAATGCTAACAATTTATATACTTTTTGTTGAGTTGGCTTCAATTCTAAGTACAGCTTTGCCAATTTTTCAGGGCTCAGATTCAACGGCTTTACAATTTCTCTCCAGCAATCTATTACAAACATTGGTCTTTGCACAATCTCCTTGTGTGCTATCTCTAGGAGAGTCTGTTTAAAAGACTCGGCAGAGATTTTTCTACGACACTTGTAGTTATCTAAAACTTCAAGGAGGTCCTCGATTTCAACTGATGAGAAATTGCTCAAAGCTGCACTTAGAATTTCTTTCTCTGAAGCGCTTACATAGTGAAAAAAATCTTCTATTACATCACTATATACATAATTAAATAAAACCTCCTCAGTGAATGAAAGAGCAAGTTTACAAGGCAAATAACCACAGTCTTGGTAACCTTTCACATATATTCTACCAATGGCCTTCCATGTTTCAGCTGTGAAGTCGTGTCTAATAAAGGGTACTTTCAACTGAGTGCCTAGAGTGCAACGTTCATAAAATTCTTGCCAAAAATGGCAGATTGTATCTCTTAATACGCCTGATCCAGAACCCGCTTCCTCTGTGTTATCATTTAGTATTCGCCTTACATCTAAATTTTTAGACAAAATATCAGGGTCACAAAATGCATCGATCATATCATTCATACAATTAGCATGGTGTATTTTTAAGACATAAAGGCTCTCTTCACCAGGGGAATTAATGGGGCTAGGTTCTAGCCACAAAATGGTATCATTCAAATCTACATCCCCTGTTATTGGGGCAAACGTAATCTCTTCATCACTATTTATAATGATATCTGATGCAAATGAGGCTTGAAATATGATATCTGAGTTATAACTCTGCTGTTCTTGCACCTCTTCCAAAGTCTTTTGGGCAAAAGAACCTTCCGCATATGTTTCAGATTCTGTTACCAAAAGATCTGGCTGATTTATTAATTCACTGGTGGTTGCATTTGTGTTACACTGAGCCTGTTTTATTTTTTCTGTAGTAAGGTAAAATCGAAGCACAGGAAGCTTAATAGTGTCGTACATGCACCCAATGGTTACATCTGTGCTGAGTGAATTCTGTTGGAAGTCGCATACATCAAATTTAAATAAAGATTCCTGACCCTTACTGGATTTTCCATTAGGGAAAAAAAGGCGCTTTCCTTCTTCCATGATCTCTAGTTTTCTTGCATCTTTACCCATAACTACTTTTCTGGTTCCTCCACCTTGTTTTGCCCTAACTTGTTTAATAATGCTTTCTTCAATGTGAATCCACCCAATTTCAATACTGCGTGTATGTTTTCTTTTATTCTTGCCTATACTAAATTTTTCACGCTCATTGTCACTAGAGCTACTCTGATGACTTTGACCTTCTGCTTGACCTTTTTTTAGTTTAAGCTGCTTTCTCAGCTTATCAAAGAGTCCCATTTTGCGCTTTAAGGGTGCCTCTGAGCGTTTACAGTAACTGAACAAAGCAATACGGTCTCCATAAGAGGGAATGTATTTTGCCAGCGAAGCATCGTCCAACACCAAGACAACATCTCTGTCAATCTGCAAAAAAGTTGAGAAAAATGTTTTTTTAACAGCCTTTTCCCTTACTTAAATATGGAGAAAAAATGTAGTAAAAAAGCAAAAAGATAGCCTTTGCATAAATCTTGTACTATTGTTCATCCAATGTGTTTAACAGCGAGATCAATTCAAAAATACATGCTTAGATTGTAAAGGCAGGGTCCTCCTCCTCTTACACACAGCACAGGAGCCTATTTAAGATTGCTTAAACTTTTCATCTTGAGCATTCTTTAAGGAAACCCCACATGAGTTTCAGAACATTTGGGTTTCTTTGTTCTAAATACCCGTTTAGATAAAATTACAAAAACTGCTGAGGGATTTTTGGCCCAAAACCCTGCACGAGTTAGGAAACTCATGTAGGGTTTGCTAAAAGCCAAAACGCTTGAAGCAATCTTAAATAGGCCTGTGTGTCTCTGTATGTTTATGATTATTATTATGCTTGTCCTCCCAGTGTGTACTTTTGTACACTGTAAGACTGTATACTTTTGTGTATCATTGCAGCAATTTATTTAGAAAGTTATACATATTTCATTGGTACCATCTCCCTCCACCCTCCCATCATCCATCAGTATTGGTATGATTCCAGCACAGGTATGGCAGAACACCCCTTTATTCAACATGGGTAGAATGGATTGTGCTTGTGCTGAACATACTTTTTGCCTATTTTTTCAATGTCAGAAAAATCTATGTTTTGAGTTCCAAGCACTAAACAGGGCACAGACTGAAAGACAATAAGAGAACTTCCAACTTCTTTTGAGGTGATCAAAATAATGAGTCCACTTTTAAGCTTTGAGATTAGGAGCAACCCATTATAGAGAGCTTAAATGTGAACTGGCAGTTTGCTTTAAACAATTATAAGGGGATTTTTTTAAACAAACCATTAGGTAATCAGTATATTTAACTCAAGCCCTACTAATTAAACAGTACGCCCCTTTTGTTACACTAACTGTAAAGAAATGGAACATAACTTTTATACAGATTCTAGGAATAGCGATAACAAAAAAAGAAATAAATGATAATGAGTGGAACTGAAATTGCAATAAAGCCTCTAAAAGATCAATAAAATCATTAAAAAAAAGGCAAAATGTGAGCAGTACTAACACAGATTAAAAAAAAGACATGCTACAGAGTGTGTACACAAAATGTGTGTTCTGTGTATTTATGCTCACACATGTGCAGTGAGTATGTAAGAGCATTCCCCAAACCAGAACTGAAGATAGTAAAAATTTATGAGCTGTGACAATTATATGTTTAAAGGTACCTCATTCTTGGGAAATTTAGGAGAGATGGTCTTCATAATCTCTGGACAAACGCAAGTATGGTAAGAATTTGCATACCAGATCCAAAACTATGAAATACTGATTAAATTTGTAATACAACATAAAATCACCTTGTCGTTCTTAATAAGTGATAAGAATTCTTCTTGCAGTCCCCGATCACGCAGAAACTGAATAACATCCTCAGTTTTGTCTTCTGACATTTTGTAGACAGTGATTTGAAATCTGAAAAATAGGTTAATATCTATAATATCTATAAAACAAACTATTACATTTGTTGAACTAAACCAGTTCAGGTGTATAAGATTTTGCTACTAGACATGAATGTTGTGTTTTATACAAGTTTTATCTAATATTTATATGAATTTTAATCTTAATCTGGCATCAAGAGTTTTATATGTCTGCTGTTGTCTGGGTCCCCACATCCCCCCCCCCCCGGGATAATAATGTCCAAATGCCCACTTAGTCACTAACTTGTAATTGCCTTATAACTTCTTGATGACAAAATTCAAAAACGATACAAAAAAAATAAAGACCAAATGAATTGTTAATAAGAATTGCCTATTGTGCAACATACTAACTTTCAAGTTAACTTGAAGGTGACTATAGACACTGAAAAAATAATTCTGGCAGAGTATGTTAATATGTTATATGTTAATGCTTTAGTCACAACGAGGACAAGACAAAATCACTACACCCAACCAGGGTTTACCTGATTAATCTGTTGTGTTCAGGAGGCAGAAGGAATGCTTCATCAGACAAAGCCGAGATGAGAACCTGCAAGCCAGTAGCTTGGGCAGGAATAAGGACAAATTACAATAGATGGGCAGATTCTGTTGAATTCTGTTGAATATGATATGACAGAACAATGTAAAGAATTTTTTACAACCAACAGGACTGGCAAAAAAATCCAGGTCTACTACGATATACATGAAAATGAAACAATATTCTGGTAAGGGCTTTATAGTACCTTATCCTGGCAAATGATAAAACTTGTAATGAACACTGAGCAAGCACAGACTTACACCACTTGCTTAACAAATAAATTTAAGGTATCCTGTCTCACCAGAACTCCATTAATGTTGAACTATAATTTACCTTAGACTGGTCTATCCCCCCCCCCCCCCGACTCCTTTCTTATTCTTTCTATACCCTTACTATATGTGGCATGGGGCACTTTAAAGGAAACAAAGGTAAAATCACTGGGGGTGGCAAGTTTTAGGCAGCAATATGATATTAGTAACTTACCTGCTGCCCTAGGTTGGTACTTTTAAGGTGGCCATACACTAAGATCCGCTCATTTGGCAAAAGGTCACCAAGCAAGTGGATCTTCACCCAATATGCATTTATTATATGTGTGTTTGTGTGTGTAAAAAAATGGAAACTTTGCACCAGGATTAGCTTTGGTTAACAAACTGTAAAGTAAAGACACTTCTTAAAGAGGTGGGCAGTCTCTCTGAATGAATATTTATAGAGAATGCTGAACACCTGGGGGGGCAGCATAGAGCAGTTTGGAGGCTATAAAAAGCAGCAGACTGGTTTATTTGGGAGTCTGTGTTACGACTTTGTAAGAAGCAGGACTAGAGCTCTAGGATTGTGTTGAAGGGTTACTGTTGACCCCACCTTTGCTGGTAAAAGGGTTTATGGCACCTTGAAAATACATTTTCTGTACAAGGTCTGTCTGGCTACTGAACACGCATGGGCCCAGTGACACACACACAAAAATCAGTTCTGTGTGTGTCACTGGGCCCATGCGTGTTCAGTAGCCAGACAGATTTATAGGAACCATGATACCCTGTGTGATAGTAAAGGGAAAATATCCCTCCCTTGTGTGATGTGAGCTCAGTCAGTCAGTTGGGGGGTACATAGAAAAGGGCCAGAAGCACTACCTGACCTGCCAGATATAAATATACATATAGTTTTTACACAAACATACCTGATCATGCAGATTGAAGGACACCATGATAACTTAACTATTTCCAAATATCCCTTATACTGAGAGACGCAACCTCTCCTTTAACCCTTTAAGTGCCAGCAGAATTTGACATTTCGGTTCCCCTCAGTGCCAGACGTTTTGTAAACATTCTGTGCTCTCTCAGTTTAGAGGCTTTTACTGGGGGCAGGGTTAAGTTTAGGTAGGCAAACTATATATTGTTTTTTTCAGGAGAACCTGAACTTTCCAAATATGCCTGAGTTTTTGTGTATTTCCACTTCTGGAACAAGATTTAGAGCTTGAAATACAAAAAAAAAGAAAAAATGCTATTTTTCATGATATGGGGATTTATACCAAAAACATATTTTATTGTATGGACAAAAATTCAACTGATTTGGAAAGCCTCATGTCTCCCGAACATGCCAATACCTGATATGTATAGTTTTATTGAGATTTCTGACTTCTATAGATCAAAAACTCCCAGCAGTAAATTACTAAATTTTCAAAGCATTACAGCAGAATACGGCATACTATAGATTCCAATGCCAAAAATCCTGGAACATTAGGTTTACCCCAGGAAACCATACATTTTTGAAGACTACCCATTCTGACGAATCCAAAATGGGTAACTATGTCTTCCAACTCCTAAGTACCAAACAGCAATGCTTTACTGAATTTAGCATTTTCTATAAAAAATTATGAAAATTCAAAAAAATCGCCTCAAATCTTCCATTTTCAAGCACCTTATCTCCCACATAACATTAGGTACGAAGAAAACACACCCTAAATATGAAAGCCAAGGGTCCGCTGAACAGTTTCATGCCCATTATGCATAGGATCAGCACTGTATCTGGCATTTAGAGACCCCATAAGACGTTAGTGCATAGAGATTGCCCCAGAGGTCTCTTTAGCTACTGAAAATTCAACACGTTTACTGCATTTTCTGGGGGGGTAAAAACACAAAAAAATACATTGACCACCCAAAACCATATATTTCTGGAGAGTACACATTCAGGCGAATTCAAAATTGGTACCTATGTCTTTCTACTCCAAACTACAGAGTCGCAGTGCTTTCCCAAAATTGCTAGTTTTGGTGAAATACCTGAAAATCGCATCAAATCTTCCACTTTCAAGCACCTTATCTCCCACATAACATTAGGTACCAAGAAAACACACCCTAAATATGAAAGCCAAGGGTCCACTGAACAGTTTGATGCCCATTGTGCATAGGATCAGCACTGTATCTGGCATTTAGAGACCCAAAAAGGAAGTTAGTGCATACAAAGTGTATACACTGCAATATAAGCTACCAGCATGTGCATTATGTGGCATAAGACCCCCTAACAGTAAGGAGACCCTAGAAAACTATACATTTTCCAAAAGTACACAATCTGACAAAACAAAAATGGGTAAATACATCTTTCTACTGCAAACTACCAAACTACAAAGCTATGCTAAACAGAACGGTTTTTTTTACATTTCTGAAAATCGTCACAAAGCTTGCATTTTACACCATTATGTACCCCCACATTTTGTACCGTATCAACATAAAACATGCTAAATATGAACACCAGGGGTCTACTGAACAGGTTGATGCCCTATATACATAGATTTACCAAACTATGTGGGGTACAGGGGCACCCAAGTAAAAATAGTGAATAGGAATTTTCACATAAGATGCTCCGGCTCATGCAGTTTTTGCACCCGGTATGTGTATTATGCGGCATACGACCCCCTAACAGTAAGGAGACCCTAGAAAACCATATATTTTCCGAAAGTACACATTCTGACAAAACAAAAATGGGTAAATAAAACTTTCTACTGCAAACTACCAAACTACAAAGCTATGCTAAACAGAACGGTTTATGTAACATTTCTGAAAATCGGCACAAAGCTTGCATGTTACCCCATTATGTACATCCACATTTTGTAATGTATCAACATAAAACTTTCTAAATATGAACACCAGGGGTCTACTGAACAGTTTGATGCCCTATATGCATAGATTTACCAAACTATGTGGGGTACACAGGATGCCAAATTGAAATACAGCAGACAAAATATCCATGTGCAAACACAAGTAATAAAGAACAATGTAAAAAGCAATAACATTGATAAAAATAAAAAAAAAATCACTAAAATCTTTTTTTTTTTTGCCTAATAATATCTGTGGTCAGAATAACAGTTTGAGTATTTTGGCTTGGGCAAATAAGTGTTACAGACAAAGTCAAGCGAACAACAACTATACATAACTGAAAATGCAACAAAACACCTAAAAACGCACCAAAATCACAGAAAATGTTGTAGAAACACCAGAATAATACACAAAAGGTATTGCGCAGTGTGGTTAGCGAATACACTATCCGCAATGGCAATAAAACATTTTTTTCAGGCAAGAATAAAAACGATGCGCTAAAAAAAAAATTACAAAAAAATTACAAAATTACATAAGTGTGTGTGTATACTAGGTAAAATGTGTTTTGTGTGCATGTGTGTGTGTGTGTGCAAGTAAATGTGAGTGTGTGTGTGTGCAAGTAAATGTAAGTGCTCTGGAAGTATGAAACCCCTAAAAATGTATGTGTTTGTGTGTAAGTATAAGTGTGTATTAGTGTAATAAGTGTGTGATTGTGTGTTTTTGTGTGTATTTGTCACTTACCTGGCAGAAGAATCTGTGTAGACACAGCAGAGGCAGCTGCACACAAGGATCTGTGTGTAGGCATGACAGGAAGCAGGGGGGCTAGAGGGGGAAGCTGCAGAAGGAGAGGAGCTGCACAGAAAGCCACAAGCATTGCAGGTATTTTCCCATGGGGCCCCTGGGCGATCGCGCCCCAGGGGCCACTCGTTCCCCACCTCTGACTGTTGTCTGGAGGCTGGGGAACAAGTGGGGAGCGAAGGAGTGGCTTGAAAAGCCGTTCCTCCGCTCCCAAAACCAGAAGTGCAGCAGGACGTAGAATCTACGTTCTATGGCACTTAGGTACTTTGATACATGGGACGTAGATTCTACGTCCTGTGGCACTAAAAGGGTTAATTTTAAAGTGATGAATTCTGAGACCTGAAGTCTATCTGCTTTCCATAGTTTGTGTTGCACATATTCTCTGTAGAGCAGAGGGACTTCAAAGTCCCCGAATCCATCACTTTGCAATGGAACAGGATAAGGGTTGAGTTGCATTACAGTGAAACTCTGAGGGGGGTAGGGAACACACAGATAGCAAACATGCTGACAGGCTGCTATGGTTTCCTTTTAATCTATGCAATCAGGTAAGGCTGTGAAAAAATAAAATGCATTTATATTTATTTATAGAATTTCATAACATGTTTATGCAATTTTTCTGCATAAACCCAACAGCGAGAGGTAATGTCAAAATAGTGGGCATATTTACCCTTTAAAGGAGAATGTAAATTCACTGGGGGTGCCAAATTGTAAGACACCTGTCATTAATTCTAGTCATTTACCTGATACCCAGGCTAGCACTACTCTCTTCTTACAAAAAGGAACAGCCTGGGGTACTGCTTGCTGAGTACCACACCACCATCTTTTTATAATCTCCAAGGTATCCACATGAGCCAATTCTAGGAGGGCATATGAGTAATGAAATCCTGTAAATAGTTCTGTATTGTGTGTACACGCACGGTTAGCCCAGTGGGGTATGCCTGGGAGATCAGAGAAGATGGCAGTGTGGCAATCACAATAATTGTGATTTTAACTTTCCTTTTCCATTAGTTCTTGTCAGTGTGAACCACATATACCCATATATTAGCTATGATACACAGGCCAAAGCCTCAGTACCTGTCTAGAAGTGATTGTGCAAAGGCTAGAGTTCCTTCTTCACTACTGCTTGACACCAAGAGCTTGCCTGTCTCTTGCTTTCCCCACGGCAGTACTGACTACTGAAACTGCAGGAGGGGAGGGACTTTCCGTCTGTGGAAAAAGAACGCCACCCATTAGTCCAGCACATTACAAAAGCTACACATGCTGATTGGATGTCTGGATCAGATGACTAGAAAGCTTTGGGAGAGGCTTTTAAAGATACAGCAACATAAACCCACACAAATCTTTAATAAAACTATATTTGAAACTTGCCTTGACTTTGAACCAGCTCTGACTGTGTATTGCAGCAGTGATGCATTTACCATCAGCTTTTCTGTACACAAAAAATGTGCACACCCCCCATATGCAGTGCAATAGCTATGGCAAACAATACATTGCCATGTAAAATGCAATGCCATATATATGCCCACTGTTACATGTATATGTCCATTACTATTTGCCATTTCAGCATTTCATTAAACAGCTTGTAAGTAATCACAATTTTTTTACCAGAAATTTCTAGGACAAGCTTATACTAAGCAATAAATAACAAGCCAGTATTTACTAATGCTACATCTATATGCCCAGCATACAGTCTCTATACTATGATGCCACAGGCAAATGTGTTATCTCACATTGCCTGCCTGTATGTAACAATGCAGAGACCCAATAACTCAAGTATTCCAGTATGGTGACAACAGAAAATAGCTAATAAGCACATTAAAACCAGACACGATGGCACCTCTTTTGGATCTAGTGTTAAGGCAACTACCTTACCAACTTTACACTTACAATATGTGGCAGTGGAAGACAGTAAAGTGATTAAAATGCTGAGAGTAGTACTAAAAAGGGCACATTACAGACACATCACAAAGCAGCACAGAAAGACACCAATACATAGATTCAAAACTACTTCGCTTCCACTTGGTAAATAGTGTATGGTACCCTGCTGCTTTTCTTACCTTTATGCTGGGGAACTTTGGCTTCACAGAACAAAACAGCTACAGTATGTGATCTCAGCTGCAAGCAGGACTGCACCCGCACCCAGGGCTGCAAGAGCAATGACACCTTGTGGTAGGAATAGTCGTTTTTTTTTTTTTTTTTTACAAAACCTGCTGTTAAAAAGTCATAATTATGAGATTAAAAGTCATAATTTCGACTTTTTAAAGTCATAATTATGACTTTAAAAGTCATAATTTCGACTTTTTTAAGTCATAATTATGACTTTAAAAGTCATAATTATGAGATTAAAAGTCATAATTTCGACTTTTTTAAGTCATAATTATGACTTTAAAAGTCATAATTTCGACTTTTTAAAGTCATAATTATGAGATTAAAAGTCATAATTATGACTTTAAAAGTCATAATTTCGACTTTTTAAAGTCATAATTATGAGATTAAAAGTCATAATTATGACTTTTTAAAGTCATAATTATGACTTTAAAAGTCATAATTTCGACTTTTAAAAGTCATAATTATGACTTTAAAAGTCATAATTTCGACTTTTTAAAGTCATAATTATGACTTTAAAAGTCATAATTTCGACTTTTTAAAGTCATAATTATGAGATTAAAAGTCATAATTATGACTTTAAAAGTCATAATTTCGAATTTTTAAAGTCATAATTATGAGATTAAAAGTCATAATTTCGACTTTTAAAAGTCATAATTATGAGATTAAAAGTCATAATTATGAGTTTAAAAGTCATAATTATGACTTTAAAAAGTCATAATTCACCGGAATTTTTTTTTTTTTGGTGGCCCTACTGCTCTTCCGTAACTACTGGCTAGCTGCGTCCCGCCTTTTCTTAGCCAATGATAGCGTTTCCCGCCCTTCCAGTACAGCTACAGGCTGTAAAGGGGAAACAGAGCAGGAAAGCAGCAGCGGGTCAGAGGCCGCAGTGCCAGGTTGCGGTTTGGTTGTGAGGGCACACTGAGTACTACTGATTATAATCTAGCCCGCCCTTCTCTTTCAGCCAATCAGTGTGTCCCATTCCTCCTGCACAGAACTTCTCTTGGTTGGAAACTGAGCTGGGAAACAGGAGCAGGTCAGTAAAGCACAGACTGTGTGTCTGTATATTATATATATATATATATATATATATATATATACACTCACACACACACATGTATATATACACACACACACATATATATATATATATATATATATACACTCACACACACACATGTATATATACACACACACACATATATATATATATATATATATATACACTCACACACACACATGTATATACACACACACATATATATATATATACACTCACACACACACATGTATATATACACACACACATGTATATATACACACACACACACACATGTATATATACACACACACACATATATATATATATATATATATATATACACTCACACACACACATGTATATATACACACACACACACATATATATATATATATATATATACACTCACACACACAAATGTATATACACACACACATATATATATATACACTCACACACACACATGTATATATACACACACACACATGTATATACACACACACATATACATATACACACACACACACACACACACACACACACATATATATAGATATATATAGCAGATTTGTAGAAAGCACTCACAGCATAGGTAGAGTAAAAATTTTCTTTGTGTTTATTTAGATCATCGCATCTACGCGTTTCGATCCTCGTGGGATCGTCATCATTTCTACAAATCTGCTGTTTATCCCTTGGTTAGCACCCGGCGAATGCCTTTGGAGCGGTGAGTGCCGATTCAATTTGGACTATATATATATATATATATATATATATAAATAATTGGGTGGGGAGAGAGTGTTACCAGAACCCTCAAAGACAATGTTTAATTGGTGGCATTTTCCCATTCTGTGCAGTGTTACTTATCCGCTTGCCAACAAGCAGTTTGTTCTGTAGCTGTTGGTTGGACAGATAAATGTAAAACGAGTCTATTTAGTTGATGGGTTTACGGGTCCTTTCCCTGTTTCTCGTGGGTTTATCTGGAAGGGATGCAGTGACATCCAGGGGCCCATTTATCAATGTACAATTGGGTACGATTACAAAAAAAGTTTTAGAACTCTGCGCATTTTCTGCAATTTTGTTTGTTAATCTCCGCAACTTTGTCGCAACGAGTATGAAAGTTTCAGAATGTATTCAAGCTTCGGTATGGTTGGAGCTGCAGAGTGCCATTGAGTCCTATGGGAGACTTTCCTTGGGCCGGGTTGGAGCTGCAGAGTGCCATTGAGCCCTATGGGAGACTTTCCTTGGGCCAGGTTGGAGCTGCAGAGTGCCATTGAGCCCTATGGGAGGCTTTCCTTGGGCCGGGTTGGAGCTGCAGAGTGCCATTGAGCCCTATGGGAGACTTTCCTTGGGCCAGGTTGGAGCTGCAGAGTGCCATTGAGTCCTATGGGAGACTTTCCTTGGGCCGGGTTGGAGCTGCAGAGTGCCATTGAGCCCTATGGGAGGCTTTCCTTGGGCCAGGTTGGAGCTGCAGAGTGCCATTGAGTCCTATGGGAGACTTTCCTTGGGCCGGGTTGGAGCTGCAGAGTGCCATTGAGCCCTATGGGAGACTTTCCTTGGGCCGGGTTGGAGCTGCAGAGTGCCATTGAGCCCTATGGGAGGCTTTCCTTGGGCCGGGTTGGAGCTGCAGAGTGCCATTGAGCCCTATGGGAGACTTTCCTTGGGCCAGGTTGGAGCTGCAGAGTGCCATTGAGCCCTATGGGACACTCCCCTTGGGCCAGGTTGGAGCTGCAGAGTGCCATTGAGCCCTATGGGAGGCTTTATTTTGGGCCGGCTTGCAGCTGCAGAGTGCCATTGAGCCCTATGGGAGACTTTCCTTGGGCCGGGTTGGAGCTGCAGAGTGCCATTGAGCCCTATGGGAGACTTTCCTTGGGCCAGGTTGGAGCTGCAGAGTGCCATTGAGCCCTATGGGAGACTTTCCTTGGGCCGGGTTGGAGCTGCAGAGTGCCATTGAGCCCTATGGGAGACTTTCCTTGGGCCAGGTTGGAGCTGCAGAGTGCCATTGAGCCCTATGGGAGACTTTCCTTGGGCCGGGTTGGAGCTGCAGAGTGCCATTGAGCCCTATGGGAGACTTTCCTTGGGCCGGGTTGGAGCTGCAGAGTGCCATTGAGCCCTATGGGAGACTTTCCTTGGGCCGGGTTGGAGCTGCAGAGTGCCATTGAGCCCTATGGGAGGCTTTATTTTGGGCCGGGTTGGAGCTGCAGAGTGCCATTGAGCCCTATGGGAGGCTTTATTTTGGGCCGGCTTGGAGCTGCAGAGTGCCATTGAGCCCTATGGGAGACTTTCCTTGGGCCGGGTTGGAGCTGCAGAGTGCCATTGAGCCCTATGGGAGACTTTCCTTGGGCCGGATTGGAGCTGCAGAGTGCCATTGAGCCCTATGGGAGACTTTCCTTGGGCCGGGTTGGAGCTGCAGAGTGCCATTGAGCCCTATGGGAGACTTTCCTTGGGCCGGATTGGAGCTGCAGAGTGCCATTGAGCCCTATGGGAGACTTTCCTTGGGCTGGGTTGGAGCTGCAGAGTGCCATTGAGCCCTATGGGAGACTTTCCTTGGGCCGGGTTGGAGCTGCAGAGTGCCATTGAGCCCTAGGGGAGGCTTTCCTTGGGCCGGGTTGGAGCTGCAGAGTGCCATTGAGCCCTATGGGAGACTTTCCTTGGGCCGGGTTGGAGCTGCAGAGTGCCATTGAGCCCTATGGGAGACTTTCCTTGGGCCGGGTTGGAGCTGCAGAGTGCCATTGAGCCCTATGGGAGACTTTCCTTTGGCCGGGTTGGAGCTGCAGAGTGCCATTGAGCCCTATGGGAGACTTTCCTTGGGCCGGGTTGGAGCTGCAGAGTGCCATTGAGCCTTATGGGAGACTTTCCTTGGGCCGGGTTGGAGCTGCAGGGTGCCATTGAGCCCTATGGGAGGCTTTCCTTGGGCCAGGTTGGAGCTGCAGAGTGCCATTGAGCCCTATGGGAGGCTTCCAAAATCTGCACTGAAGGCTCAAAGTCAGAAAGGTTTTTCCGCCGTTTACGATCGTTTGAATATGAGAATTTTGGAACTTTCGGATCATACCATGATATTTTCATACGACCACGATGCAAAATTTTCACGCTTTTAGCGCACATTCGGATTTAATCCAATTTTTTTTCTATCATACTTTTAAAGGAGACATATTGGATAAATGGGAAACCCCTAACCCTGTAGGCAATTATGAATAATATCCGGTGCTGGTTTCCCTTTGGGCTAAACATTAACCCTATCTGTAACAATGGCCCCTTTATTGGAGCTCCCTATAGATCCTCTCAGGTCCCTGTCTGGGTTTCACATGAGGGGTGGGCGTGTCCTGACGGTCCCTGCCAGAAGCACAGTAGGAGGGGGAGTGCCAATCACAGCCCTGCACTCACACAAGCACAGACAGGCTTCAGTTCCCTATCAGGTCAGCCTAGCTGCTGATTTTGTCCTATCCTACAGTGCAGTGTACGGAGGGCCGCCGGCTCCCCAGCTCATCCAGAGAATTCAGCCAGCAGGAAGTGGAACAGATGGGCGGGGCTAGTGTTTTTTTTTTTTTTAATTTCTCAATAAATCAGTCAGAAACACAACTTTTTAAGCACAATCCTTCTATATCTAGAGGAGTATAATTCCCTGGTACATTCTTAATTGTTATAGGATATGTCTCCTTTAAATGTCTGCAATTTGGACTTTGCTAAATGGGCCCCCTTGTCGCTGTCGCTGGTTATTACCGCAAGTATTTACAGTATATAACAAATATCTAAAATCACGGTACTGCTTTCGCTTACAGTTATTTTTACGAAACAGTTTTAGGGTGTGCACCCTGTAGGCAATTATGAATAATATACGGTGCTGGTTTCCCTTTGGGCTAAACATTAACCCTATCTGTAACAATGGCCCCTTTATTGGAGCTCCCTATAGAGCCAATCACAGCCCTGCCCTCATACAAGCACAGACAGGCTTCAGTTCCCTATCAGGTCAGCCTAGCTGCTGATTGGTTCCTATCCTACAGTGTCACTGCCCCCTGCACAGTCTGGGAAAGGAGGCAGCAGGAAGTGGAACAGATGGGTGGGGCTAGTGGGGTTTTTGGAGAAATGTTCAATTAATGAGCCCAAAACACATTTTTAAAGCACATTCCTTTAGTATTTATATGAGTACAATTTATTGGCACAATATTGTTTTTCACACAATAATGCATCACCAAACATTTATTCCTAACACTATATGTCCCTTTATATAGCTTATTTGTGACTACATGGGCAAAGACTGCATCTTATTCTCTATTCTGGTCCTTGCAGTTTGTCGCTCCACTTCTGCCCCTCTCTGTGAGCCGAAGAATCCAAAACATTTAGTTTTATATTTTACTTTTGTTTCCCAGGATGGCGACTGCTGATCTGCAAGACGAGCTGAGCTGCTCCATCTGCCTGAGCATTTATACTGATCCTGTGATGCTGCCCTGTGGCCATAACTTCTGCCGGGGTTGCATTGGGGGGGTGCTGGATGCCCAGGGGGGATCTGGGGGTTATTCCTGCCCTGAATGCCGAGCGGAGTATCGGGAACGCCCTGCCCTGCCCAGGAACAGAACTCTGGGGAACATTGCAGAGCGATTCCTTTCTGCTCAGCTGGAGCCAGTGGAAACTCAGATCCTCTGCACTTACTGTGACTCCCCTGTGGCTGCTGTTAAATCCTGTGAGCAGTGTGAGACCTCCCTGTGTGATACCCACTTACACAAGCACAACAAGTCTGTACGGCACGTCTTAACTGAGCCCACCAAGTCCTTTATGGGCAAAAAATGCTCCACCCACAGTGAGTTTCTAAAATATTACTGCTGTGAGGATTTGGTCTGTGTCTGTGCATCCTGCTGCCTGACCGGGGAGCACCGGGGCCACAGGGTGGAGCCACTGAGTGAGGCCTCTGAGAAGAAGTAAGAGAAACTGAGGAAAGTTCTGGAGAAACTGAGCCCAAAGATAAAGGAGACTGAGAAAGAAGTCAAAAGGCTGCAGGAGCAGAGCAGAGACATGGAAGAAAGAGCAGCCAGTGAGACAGAGAGAGTCACTGCCCTGTTTAGGGGCATCAGGGGAGAGCTGGAAGCCCTAGAGAAGCGACTCCTGAATGAGATCTCCAGGCAGAAAGAGTTGATTTTCCTCCAACTCAGGGATCTGATCCGACAGCTGGAAATACAGAAGGGTAAGCTGTCCAGGAAGATCCGGCACACTGAGGAGCTGTGCAACATGGCAGATCCACTCGCTGTCCTACAGGAATGGGAGTCGTATTTTGCTGACAGGGCAGAGGAAAACGAGGAGGATGAAAATGATGATGAAAGGGATGAACGAGCTCTGGATGTGGGTCAGATCTCAGAGACATTACTCACAGGCTTAGCTGGGATTGTGACTGGGGTAAAGGGAGGCATCTATGGGCAGGAGGCTACCGACATGTTATTCGATATAAACACAGCTAATAATTATCTTACTGTATCAGGGGACAGAAAATCTGTATCCAGCACAACAAAAAATCAAAATTATCCACTCACAGCACAGAAATTTATTAAATATGCTCAGGCTTTAAGCAGCAGGAGTTTCCCCTCAGGGAGACATTACTGGGAGGTGGAGGGCAGTGAATCAGGGGACTGGGGGGTAGGGGTGGCCTATCCCAGTATAGAGAGGGAAGGAGACCCGTCCCGTGTTGGCTTTAATAAAAAGTCCTGGTGCCTGACCAGACTCAGCGATGAGTATTTGGTGGTGCATAACCATAAAACCATGGGAACAGACCACCTTGTAACTTCCCAGAGAATCAGAGTGTTCCTGGACTATGAGGCCGGACGCCTGTCCTTCTATGAGCTGAGTGAGCCAATCAGGCACCTACACACCTTCACTGCCACCTTCACTGAGCCCCTCCATGCTGTATTTTCCATTTATAAAAACTCCTGGGTCAGAATCTGCAGCTAATCCTACTGATATGCTATATTTTCCAACATTTTAGTAGTGATGAGCGATTCAGTCCTGTTTTGGGGCAAAAATTGAAAAATGGTAAAAAAAATTCACAAAACAGCAACAAATCTTTTCATACACAATTTTTTTTTTTTTTACGTAAACGCAACATTTTTGATGCGACCACAACTTTTTCTCATTTGCCGAATTCTTGCTGCTGTTTAGCAAAAAAAACTTGCCAATGCTGAAATGTGGAATTTCGCAAAGAATCCATGCTTGGCAAAAAACTTCACTCATCGCTACATTTTAGGCCACAAAAGGGGGTGATCCTACAGACATTCCTTATACATCACCATCCCATAAGTCTTGTCTCTTCTGGGGTTTGAAACTTTGGTTGAAATTAGGACCATAGGGAGGTACACAGATATCATGGATATTTGTTATATATGGAGATATATATATATATATATATATAGAGAGAGTTGTACATAGTCAGGATTGTACAGAATGTTGAACTGACTGTGTCATTGTGTTATTAATAAAATTCTTTCTTCAGCATTAGGGTGTACACCATTTGTCCATTTATTTTAAAGGGGATATACTGTGTGAAAAAAATATTGTGTCAATGAACTGTACCCCACTAGCCCCGCCCATCTGTCCCACTTCCTGCTGCCTCCTTTCCCAGGCTGTGCAGGGGGGCCAGCGGCACTGTAAGATAGGAACCAATCAGCAGCTAGGCTGACCTGATAGGGAACTGAAGCCTGTCTGCGCTTGTGTGACTGCAGGGCTGTGATTGGCTCTCCCCGTCCTACTGTGCTTCTGGCAGGACCGTTAGTGACATCACTTCCTGCTACGTGGGTGCGCAGTGACATCACTGTTCTTCCCCCGACTACCCACTGTGCCGATTTGACAGCTCTGAGGTATGTTCTGGTATTTCCTAGTCTATAAAGCAGACTGGGTCCCATTTTTTTTCTCTTTTGATGCTACTCACCAAAGCCTAGTGGCTCTCAGGGACTGTGAAATCTCTGCTAGAGTTGGCCAAAATGCATGCAAGTGACCTACCCATTATGTGGGAAATGTTTGGCAATCACAGGAGACCAAGGGTTTTTGGCCAAGGTTTAAAGGAGTTGCAAGCGCTGCCATGATGCTGTCCCACTGCGCCCCCTCGTTTTGCTATAGAAGTTGCCAAAAAACATGATTATAGATACAAGAAAATTCACCAATGAGAATTCTGATAGAAAACTTCATTATAGATGCAAGAGAAGTGACCAATGAGAATGCTGATTCCCAGCACTGTGTCAGGCCCCTTGCTGGTACCTTACATATAGAGATAATGATGGCATTTTCCCTTCATTATAGATGCAAGAGAAGTGACCAATGAGAATGCTGATTCCCTGTGTCAGGCCCCTTGCTGGTACCTTACATATAGAGATAATGATGGCATTTTCCCGTCATTATATGGCACAGGAATCAGACATGGGGATAAAGGGACAGACTTGTTCAGTGCTGGGAAACTGTGCTTATTGCTCCCAACTCCAATTGCAGGAACAGAGAACAGGGAGCCGGATTTACTCACATCAGCTGGGATTCTCATTGGGGGATTCTTTTGCATTTCTGCCAATGCGGGCCCTAGAGAGCTGGGAAAGTTTTATTGGGCAATATTGCTTTAAGAATACAACCCTGATGTTGCTGGACTACAGCTCCCAGCATGCCTCACCCTTCATTATATGTTACATTATTCTGGGATTTGTAGTCCGGCAACAGCTGAGTAACGTTCGGTTGAGCCGCGCTGGGCAGCAGGGTTTACACACCCAAAAGTCAGAGAAAGGGGCGTAGTCAAAAACTGCCCAGCTTGGTCCCCAGCTACATAACTATTAAACAATTGTCCCTCAGTCCCTTACTCATTCAGTCCCTCCCCTTTACCGTGCTTTCAGTCTGGGCCAATAAGCAAGTGTGCCGCCCCCTCTTCTTATCAATGGCTGAGTCTGTCCCGCCCCTTCCTGCAGAGTGAGGCAGTAGCGGGTCGGTAAGGGAAAATGCCGTACTGAATAGATCATGTGTGGGTGAAAGGGCACAGTGAATACTACGGGCAGTCTCTGTCCCGCCTCCTCCCCTATTAGCCAATAAGTGAGTGTGTACCGCCCCCTCCCTCACAGCAGTAACTTTGTCAGTAAGGGAGAGACGCTGTACTGAAACAATCAGGTTTTGTTGAAAGGACATACGGGTTACTACTGGCTGTTTCTGCCCTTTCCCCCTCTCAACCAATCAGTAGGTGTGTCCCGCCCCCACCTGCACAGTTACAGGCGGCACAACACGTCTGTCATTGGGAAGTTGGAGCGGCTCAGTAAGGGTTGCACAGACGCTATCAGGTTTGGTTGGCGTAGAACACTAGCTGCTACTGGCTGTCTGTGTCCCGCCTCCTCCGTTCTTGCCAATAAGAGTGTGTCCCGCCCCCTCCTGTATAGCTATAGGCTGTACGGGGGAAACCACTGGAGAGCTGGAGCGGGTCAGTAAGGGACAGAGGTTGCCTTGTGTGGTGGGACACTGGGTGCTACTGTTCCGTTACAGGCTGTGAAATGAATTCGTGTGTAAGAGCATGGGAAGGGGGACCTGCAATTATTGTATGTGTTGGGGTTTTTTGTTTTGTTTTTTTTACTAAAGAGGGAGTCGTTTTCAGGCCCAGTACCTCTTGTGCAGTATGAGGCGGTCTCACTGTCTCTCTAACGGTTTCCTCTAGTAACTCAGTGACCCCAACAGAACCAATATTCACCTTTCTCTTCTGCTACCAGCCCCACATTCCATCCCCCCCTCAAATACTGTAAAACCTTAACTCTTTCCTTCCTGTACTGGAGTGCAAATGGCAGAACCTGACTTCACAATGATAATAAGGGAAAGGGTCCCCTGCAAGGAGACAGACTATAGGGAGATTTAATGGGATTCTGTGTTTCTGGGCCCCTGTAATTGTTTTGGGGGATATTGCTGGGAATAATCCCCTATAGAAATGTGTAAGTGCTTAATTCCACTTCCAGGCCCCTCCCTCCCACAAGGAGCCAATGGGAATGTGGGAGGAAGCGAGTGACCCAGTGATGGGGAAGAAGGATAAAAATGAGGAGCGGAAGGAGAGAATCCTGAATCTCACACTGGAGATTATCTATCTGCTGACTGGAGAGGTGAGGGGGGCACTGTGAGTGGCACAGTGAGAAGAGACTGTCTGTCTGTACAAAGGGGGTCTCTCTGCTGCGTTACACACTCATCATTCTCTCTCCCTCTCAATACATAGGGCTACGTCATCCCTAAGAAGAAGAGCCCAACTGTGGGTTTGGGGGCCCTGCATGCCCCTGGCTCCGTCATACAGAAGGAAAATGACAAGAAGATCCTGGAACTCATCTCCAACATCATCCAGCTGCTGACTGGAGAGGTGGGTGCGGCCCCCCAATCCCCCCTTATTGTTTAGTAACAGTGTATGATAATCCCTTTCTCTGGCTGGGGGATGACTGTAACATTGTGTGTGCCAGGTTGCCTTAAGGTGTGAGGATGTTTCCATCTAATTTTGCAGACATGGGAGTATATAAAAGGAAACAATCCCCTTTACAAGGAAGGAATAAAGGAGGAGGAGCCCCAGCAGCCCCGCCCACTGGGTGAGTAATGGCAGAAAATATCAGAACCAAATGTTTATCTGAACCTTTAAGTATGAACAGTGCAGCTTTTATTATCTCCCTCTTTAATAAGGAAAATGTGTTTGAAAACTATCTGTGTGTAAACAAAGAAACATTCGCTACTCTTCTAAAGTTTTTGATCACTAAGAAATGTGTTTTTAGAACGTCATGTCTATTCTGTGTGCTCAGCATTTTATTGGTGCAAAAGACCTCAGTTTGGCCCCACGAACCAGTGGCATCTCCGGGAAGGGCTACGGACAGCTAGAATTGCCAACAGTTTGCTGTTCATAGATGATCCTTTCATGGATATAAAGTTTGATAAAGACAAGAGTTGTGTGTTATATATAAATGCATTTACTGGAATGCCATGTAATGAATTTTCATGCTTTTATCTTTTGACAGATTGTGAAAATAAAACTGATGAAACTGTTTCATTCTACTATGAAAACATATCAACAAAACATGTGGATCAAGAAGAAGACAGAATTCTCCCATGCCCTGATATGTCTCCAGTTCAGCAGCCACCAGCAGCCAATGGGATTAAAGAGGAAGTGGCTTCATGTGAAAGGGGAAACCAATCAGATTGCAGAATTAATCCACTTTCAGAACAGACACAGGGACCAGATACCTGTACACCGACTCCTGTCATGGGAAGCTTGGCCGATAATTATATATCTAATGGAATTAAAGAGGAGACCGTGTTATATGAAGGGGGAAGCCAATCAGATTGCAGCATTGATCCATTTACAGAACAGATACAGGGAATGGATATGTCAATTGCTATGACAAGATGGAGTTTAAATACCAACTTGTCAGGTAATCAAATAACAAATGGGATTAAAGATGAAGCGACTTCATGGGAAGGGGGAAACCAATCAGATTGCAGCATTAATCCCCTTACAGAACAGACACAGGGAACAGGAACGCCTACTCCTATCATGGGGTGCAGCCTGAGCATTGGTTTGTCATTGACACATGACCCATTTATTTGTTCTGAATGTGGAAAATGTTTCACTCAAAGCTTAGAGCCAGCAGAACAAAAGAAACACACAGGAGGAAAATTATTTTATTGCTATGAATGTAGGGAACAGCGCTCAGCTCTTCATACGGAGCAAATATGTAGAAGCCAGAATCCATTTTCTTGCTCTGAATGTGGGAAATGTTTTAAAGATCAAACGCACCTTAATGTACATCAGAAGATTCACACGGGGGAGAAACCATTTTCCTGCTCCGAATGCGGGAAGTGCTTTTCGCGTCGCTCACATCTCGATGTCCACCGGACCGTTCACACGGGGGAGAAACCATTTTGTTGCCCGGAATGTGGCAAGCGTTTTAAACGCCGTTCGCACCTTAGCGTGCACCGGGCGATCCACACAGGAGAGAAACCGTTTGCTTGTTCGTATTGTGGGAAATGCTTTACAGATCGCTGTCACCTTAACCTGCATGAAAATGTTCACAGCGGGAGAAAACCGTATTCTTGTTCCGAATGCGGCAAATGCTTCGCACACAGCTCCAACCTCACTGTACATCGGCGAATTCACACGGGAGAGAAGCCGTTTGCTTGTGGGGAATGTGGGAAATCGTTTGCCCACCACTCCCATCTGAATGTGCATCGGAAAACCCACACAGGGGAGAAGCCATTCTCCTGTTCTGAATGCGGCAAATGCTTTCAGCGCCCCTCCTACCTCAGCGTGCACCGGAAAACGCACACGGGAGAGAAGCCCTTTTCCTGCTTAGAATGTGGCAAATGTTTTACTCGTCGCTGCAGCCTCATCGTACACCAAAAGATGCACGCAGGAGAAATGTAACGTCTCGTATTCCCAGTAGGGCAGTTTTTATACCACTGTATAACTGACATAAAATCACATTGTATTTTATTGTCTTACTTTCAAAAATATGGTAATACGGTTAATTACTGCCGGCATTATTAAAGGGAAATTCCATCCAATCACAACTTGAGCTTTTTGAAAACATAATTTCAAGCAACTTTGCAATATACATCAATTAAAAAATATGTGGCCTTTTTATGATATTTAATGTACCATATTTTTCGGACCATAAGACGCACCGGACCATAAGACGCACCAATTTTTTGGGAAGGGAAATGAAGAAAAAAAGATTCTGAAACAAAGTGTCCTAAAATATTTTATGTGCATTAAAACCCAACCTGTACCAGCAGCACCCAACATATTTCACCCACCTGTACCAGCAGCACCCAACATATTTCACCCAACATATTGCCCCCATCTGTACCAGCATATAGCCTACCGATATACTTTAAAAAAATGTTTTTACTTGCCCATGTGGTCTCCGCAGGGCCCTCCTCCATTTACCGGTGCTTAGCTCTGGCGCATGAACAATGACGCTCATTCGTATGGGCATGCGCGTCATTGTGCATGCGCACAGCGCCATAGCTAAGCGCCGGCAAATAGAGGAGGGCCCTGCGGAGACCACATGGGCAAGTAAAAACATTTTTTTAAAGTATATCGGTAGGCTATATTCGGACCATAAGACGCAGGGACTTTTTCCCCCCACTTCTGGGGGAAAAAAAGTGCGTCTTATGGTCCGAAAAATACGGTAATAATATGGTTTGGAACAGTTCCCTAAGCCCCGCCCCCTGTTCCCCTGCTGATCTGGCTAACTAATTTGAGACTCAAATAAAATGTAACAGTAGTCGCCTGTCCCTCAGCCTGCATCCTTCCAATCCCACAATTCCCTGCTGCACACGTGATGTCAATAAGGAAAGGAACATCCCAGTGCAATGCATAGTGGGTTATGTATTCCTGCATGCTGGGGAGAAGTTGTTACCTCAGTGTTTTAGTCCCTCCTCCCCTGCCAGGATTTCAAATGATGCAGAAAAAGAACTGCAGCTGGATTTCAGCATACAAAAATTGTATTTATCCATACTTTTTGATGGAACAGATTACAATGATATGTATATTAGGGATTTCTGTGTTTTGTGGGGCTGTTTAACCAATTTTGGTACAGAGGTCCAGAGTTCCCCTTTAACATGGAACTTTTATATCCATAAAAATGCCCCTAAAACTACAAAGAGTCCGGAATAGTGTATTAGCCTAGAGACATCACTAGCAAGGATCACATGCCCTATCAGCCTGGCACTTTTTCCCTCAGTTATTCTGTAACTCACAGCATGGGGGGGGAGTAAGTCTCAACATGCAGTCTCTCAATAAATATGGAAAAAATGTATTTTAAAGGGAGACATATTGCGTGAAAAACAATATTGTGCCAATTAATTGTACTCATCTAAATAGAGAAGGAATGGGCTTTTTTAAAAGTAGTGTTTTGGGCTGATTTATTGAAAATGTATCCAAAAACTCCACTAGCCCCGCCCATCTATGCCACTTCCTGCTGCCTCCTTTCTCAGGCTGTGCAGGGGGGCGGCGGCACTGTAGGATAGAAACCAATCAGCACCTAGGCTGACCTGATAGGGAACCGAAGCCTGTCTGTGCTTGTGTGAGTGCAGGGCTGTGATTGGCTCTCCCCCTCCTACTGTGCTTCTAGCAGGGACCATTAGGACACGCCCACCCCTCATTTGAAACCCAGACAGGGACCTGAGAGGATCTATAGGGAGCCCCAATAAAGGGGCCATTGTTACAAATAGGGTTAATGTTTAGCCCAAAGGGAAACCAGCCTACAGGATTAGAGGTGTTTTTGTTTATCCTATATGTCTATGGCTCACAAAAAAATGTCTTTTTGCAGTAATAGCTCCCTATTGAGTGTTGTGCCCCTCTCCCCAATCCCCTGTGCTTAAAATGAGCTCCCAGTGTAGGTGGCCATACTGGGCACACTAATGAGCATATTAAGGAAGTGCCCTGGCTCTATGCCCATACAATATTACATTGAGACTGCCCCATCATGGCCCCCCCAACACCTAGTGTGCAGACACAGCCCATGATGCCTATTCCTCAGAAAATGTATAGATTTCAATGCTGAGTTTGACCCAATAGAAATCAATGTGTCCCTGAGCCCCATCCTAGATACAACCATGCAGTCAAAACCTAAAGTGGTGGAGTTGGACCAAGGCCAATGCCATGTTGCAAGTCACATTATTAAAGGGGAAGTAAATCCTGCTGCACAGCACTGCTCCCTTGAGAGGATAGGGGCCATAGAGTAGTAGTTGGGGTCCAACCTGAAGACCAGTTAGGGTTTGTAACAATGCCATAGGTATGACTATCTACTGTCTGTCTATCTATTTTACTATCCTCTGTATGTCTGTCTGTCTCACTCTATCTGTCTATCAATCATCTACCCTCTATTATTTACCCCTCTCTGTGTATTGCACCGATGTACAAGCCTGAATGCTCTAACCCTTTGTATTCACATTATAAACACATGATTTATAATATATATCCATATATAGAACGTTACGCCCAGTCTCATTCTCACTGACACGCCTACAGGTGCCCGGATGTGCCTTATCCTAGTCGGTAACGTGGAACGCAAATGTAAACACTACGCTCCTCCTTCAGAACAGTCAGTGCATTGTCATTCTGTCCCCAACTTCCTATAATGACGTTAGCTCCGCCTCTCGTCTATACCAGCGGGTAAAACTTACGCAGATCGGTTGGGTTGACAAGCCATCGTCCCCGCCCCTTACACTTTGAGCCAATGGGTTGACAAGACACTGTCCCCGCCCCTTACAATTTGAGCCAATGGGTTGACAAGCCACTGTCCCCGCCCCTTACACTTTGAGCCAATGGGTTGACAAGTCATTGCCCCCGCCCTCTCCACTTTGAGCCAATAAGTTAATTGTCTCGCCGCTCCTACAGTTACAGGAAGCAGGGGCGGGTCAGTAAGGGACAGGCTACACTGACACTATCAGGTTTGGTTGGCGGGACACAGTTGGCAGTACTGACTGTCTCCGCTTCGCACCTCTCCTCTTAGCCAATGAGTGAGTAAGGGAGCCCCGCCCCCTCCTGCCCAGCTCCAGACAGCAGAGATTTTCCCACAGAGAAACAGAGCTGGAAAGCAGGAGCGGGTCAGTAAGGGGCAGGTCAGGGGCTCAGGGCACAAGTGCGGTGAGTTTGTGGCACTGAGGGTGTGTGGGCGGGTACAGGACATGCAGCTTGTGGGTGGGGCCTTTCCATGTTGTTAGTGTCTCTCTGACACTAGGATGCAAAGCTGTCTCTTTCTCTGAGGGACCCACAGGAATAATGCTTTTGTGCCTGGCCAGTGGGGGCGCTGTTCTGCTGTACTGGGCCCAAAGGCACTGAATTGTATTTCTCTGGGAAAAGTCAGGGCCTCAGTCCTGAGGTAAAGCCTTGTTACTTAGCGCCACCAGGAAGGCAGAACTCTGTTAGCAAACATGGGAGCCAGGCAGCCCCCCAGCTGGAGGCCAAGGTAGGTGGGAGTCTCTCTGTAAATCTCTCCCTGCCCAATTACAGGGGACACTGAGGAAATTCACCGACTGATACAGCGATGGGCAACGAGGATACAGATCCCTGGAACGAAAGATTTCTGCAGCTCACCCTGGAGATCATCTACCTACTGACCGGAGAGGTGAGTCTCATTGGGGGTAATAAAGTGCCCCCCCCTGAGTCACATGACTTCCTGGGGCTCCTGGTGTCAGTGATACAGGGGCCCAGAGGTCTTGGGGTGCAGGAGAAATAGAAGTGTTTATTAGAGGAGAAGCAAGAGCTGCTGCACATTATGTAACAGTAGCAGCCCAGCCTTTAGCTGGAAGGGATTGTGCCCCCATTGGGTTTCAGGCAGCTCTTGGGATTTTGCTGAAATCTGAATATGCCAATTAGACAGCAGATTTAGTATTCAGTCACATGGTCTGAGCAGGATTTGTTTTGGTGAAACCCCAAAACGACGGATTTGGTACATCCCTATAATAAAATGTGGGGGGGGGGGGGCATGTTCTGGATTCTACCCTCTTGCAGTTATAATTACTATAGACGCTGTTTGGACTTCTGGCTTCCCCTGGATCAGTATCTGCTCCCGCACTTTGCTTCCTTCTGCCACTTACTGGATTGAGTGGGGGGCTCCTAGCGTGTTCTCCATACAAGCCAATGACAAGTGGCATATTCAGATAGCGAATAGCATCCTGTGTCATAATGGAAAATACCAGTACAAAGGTTTCGCAGCATCGACAATTCTCTCTCTGTCTCTCCCTCTCTATACATAGGGCTACATTGTAATGAAAAAATCAGGTGATGGCATGCCCCTCCCACAGAACTGCACTGACTGTATGTTGGGAGGAGCCTGCAGGCGCCATGTGACCCCACCAACTGTGGGGGGAGCCCCCAGGAAGGAAAATGACAAGAAGATCCTGGAACTCATATCCAATATCATGCACCTGCTGACTGGAGAGGTGGGTGCGGCCCCCCAATCCCCCCTTATTGTTTAGTAACAGTGTATGATAATCCCTTTCTCTGGCTGGGGGATGACTGTAACATTGTGTGTGCCAGGTTGTCATAAGGCAGTAGGCATAGGGTTGCCGAGCCAATTTAGGGTAAGATTTGGGAATAACACTTGTGTTCTACTATGATTTATACAGCAATTATCCTGCATGTCTGTACACTTGTTTAGGCTAAGGGAATCTGCAAACAGCTGTGCGCTGTAAAGTTCATGCAATGAAGAATGCAGGCTTACACAGGCAGAACTTACTTTGATAAGAAGTTCTGCTTGGATTGAGCACTGTAATGGTTAAACTGAGCTCAGGAGAGTTGGTTAGGAGAAAAAACATGTTTATCCAGCAGAGTACACAGTTAGAGCCGAGTCTTTGCCACTTCCTGCTGCCTCCTTTCCCAGGCTGTGCAGGGGGGCCGGCGGCACTGTAGGATAGGAAATTATAATAAAGAAATGATACTCCGTAAACAGCTGCCATAAGGTCTGTATTTCTCTACAGGTGCTGGAGTATTTAAAGAGAGACAAGGCCCTTTACTGGGAAAGGATTAAGGAGGATCATCGGCAGCTCCGCCCACTGGGTGAGTAATGGGCGCAGGGCACAAATAATCAGAACCCTGTGTGTAACTGAACTTACTAAAATGTACAGCACAGTTGCAGTCTGGGAACAATATAAATATGCATATTTTGTGGAAACATTCCTTGACTTATTTACTGCTGGTTGTCAACATATTATTATTAGTATCATCTATTAAACAGTGCTTTACAGATATTATGCATAAGTGTCTGCCCCTATGAGCTTACAATTTAAGGCCCCTATCCCATTCCCATCAGTCCCTGCCCCTATGAGCTTACAATCTAAGGTCCCTATCCCATTCCCATCAGTCCCTGCCCCAGTGAGCTTACGATCTAAGGTCCCTATCCCATTCCCATCAGCCCCTGCCCCAGTGAGCTTACAATTTAAGGTCCCTATCCCATTCCCATCAGCCCCTGCCCCAGTGAGCTTACAATTTAAGGCCCCTATCCCATTCCCATCAGTCCCTGCCCCAGTGAGCTTACAATCTAAGGTCCCTATCCCATTCCCATCAGTCCCTGCCCCAGTGAGCTTACGATCTAAGGTCCCTATCCCATTCCCATCAGCCCCTGCCCCAGTGAGCTTACAATCTAAGGTCCCTATCCCATTCCCATCAGCCCCTGCCCCAGTGAGCTTACAATCTAAGGTCCCTATCCCATTCCCATCAGCCCCTGCCCCAGTGAGCTTACAATCTAAGGTCCCTATCACATTCCCATCAGCCCCTGCCCCAGTGAGCTTACAATTTAAGGCCCCTATCCCATTCCCATCAGCCCCTGCCCCAGTGAGCTTACTACCTAAGGTCCCTATACCATTCCCATCAGCCCCTGCCCCAGTGAGCTTACAATCTAAGGTCCCTATCACATTCCCATCAGCCCCTGCCCCAGTGAGCTTACAATTTAAGGCCCCTATCCCATTCCCATCAGCCCCTGCCCCAGTGAGCTTACAATCTAAGGCCCCTATCCCATTCCCATCAGCCCCTGCCCCAGTGAGCTTACTACCTAAGGTCCCTATCCCATTCCCATCAGTCCCTGCCCCAGTGAGCTTACTATCTAAGGTCCCTATCACATTCCCATCAGCCCCTGCCCCAGTGAGCTTACAATCTAAGGTCCCTATCACATTCCCATCAGTCCCTGCCCCAGTGAGCTTACAATCTAAGGTTCCTATCACATTCCCATCAGGCCTTGCACCGGTGAGCTTACAATCCTAAGGTGCCTATCACACAAACACACTATGGGTAATTTTATCAGGAACCAATTACCTTCCTGGTTGTTGTTCTAGGGTAGGAGGAAACCCATATAGACACGGGGAGAACATACAGCAAAGCATTGTTTTTAACCATTTCACCACTGTGCTGCCCTATATTGCACATTCTATTTATTTTTCTCAGGAAAATAACCTTCCATACTTGTATCTTTTGCTAGATTGCAAATATGAAGGTCAGAAAACCACTGCAACAAATCTGGAGGCAACGCCATCTTGTAATAATGACCCAAGCAGGACTGCCGCTGTAGGAACAGGATTTGTTGGAAACGGAAATTTTACAAATGCTGAAATTTCTCCAGCGGAACAGCTCCCACCAGCCAATGGGATTAAAGAGGAGGCGGCTTCATGTGAAGGGGGAAACCAATCAGATTGCAGCATTAATCCCCTTACAGAACAGATACAGGGAACAGACACACCTACTCCTATCATGGGGTGCAGCCTGAATAACAGCTCGGCAGAGGATTATAGAACAAGTGTTGTTAAAGAGGATCCAACTTCATGTAAAGGGGGAAACTATAGAGACTGTGCCATTAATCCCCTTACAGAACAGATACAGGGAACGGATACACCTACTCCTATCATGGGGTGCAATAGCAGCCTGAAAACTAATTATATATCAAATGGGATTAAAGGGGAAGTTACTTCACATAAAGAGGGAAACCAATCAGATTACAGCTTTAATCCACTTACAGAACCAATACAAGGCAGAGATGCCTGTGCTCCTATCATGGGGTACAGCCTGAATAACAGCTTGGCAGCTCATTATATACCCGTAGTTGTAAAGGAGGAGCCGGCGTCATGTGAAAGAGACAATCACTCAGAGTGGGGCATTAGTAATTTTATTGAACAGATACAAGGAGCAGATGCACCCAATCCTATTGGAGCATGGAACATAAATAGCAGTTTAAATGGCGAAGTTCAGGCTAAACCCGCACGCACTTCTCAAACGAGGTCACGGAAGTTGTCGTATAACTGCTACGAGTGCCACAAATCTTTCCCTAGAAAGAACGATCTCCTTGCCCATCAGAGGAACCACGCGGGGAGGAAACCATTTACCTGCGCTGAGTGTGGCCGAGGGTTTTCCTATAGCTCCGCCCTCAGCGTTCACCGCAGACGCCACACGGGAGAGAAACCGTTCGGCTGTTCCGACTGCGGGAAATCCTTCACCCAGAGCTCGCAGCTGACTTTGCATCGGAGAATCCACACGGGGGAGAGACCCTACTCCTGCTCCGAATGTGGCAAGCGTTTCACCCACCGCACCCCGCTGAACGTGCACCAGAAAATCCACACAGGGGAGAAACCGTATTGTTGCTCTGAATGTGGCAAGCGCTTCTCCGACCGCTCCAACCTTGTTGTGCACCAGAGGAGCCACTCCAGGGAAAAGCCATTTTCCTGTGCCGACTGCGGCAAAGCTTTCACCCGACGCTCCAATCTTAAGGATCACCAGAGACTTCACACCGGGGAGAAACCCTATTCCTGTCCCGAATGCAGGATTTGTTTTGCACAAAGCTCACAGCTTGCGTTACACCGGAGAATTCACCAGTAGCGCATTCCCCAAGCACTACAGTGTCTCGGCATAAGCACCCCATTCACCTATTTATTAATCTGTTACACCAGTAAAGCCCTCTGGATATGAACTTAAGTGAGCAGAAACCCCTGAGGTCCAACATGGCAGTATTCATTGCTTAAAGGGGAAATAAACCCAACCGTAAAGTTGTCCCACTGCGCCCCCTAGTTCTCTATTGAAGTTGATGAAAAACGTAATTACACATGGAAACCAATTCCCCAATGAGAATTCTACTGACCCAAAACTTCATTATAGATGCAAGAGAAGTGACCAATGAGAATGCTGATTCCCTGTGTCAGGCCCCTTGCTGGTACCTTACATATAGAGATAATGATGGCATTTTCCCGTCATTATATGGCACAGGAATCAGACATGGGGATAAAGGGACAGACTTGTTCAGTGCTGGGAAACTGTGCTTATTGCTCCCAACTCCAATTGCAGGAACAGAGAACAGGGAGCCGGATTTACTCACATCAGCTGGGATTCTCATTGGAGGATTATTTTGCATTTCTGCCAATGCGGGCCCTAGAGAGCTGGGAAAGTTTTATTGTGCAATATTGCTTTAAGAATCCAACCCTGATGTTGCTGGACTACAGCTCCCAGCATGCCTCACCCTTCATTATATGTTACATTATTCTGGGATTTGTAGTCCGGCAGCAGCCGAGTAACATTTGGTTAAACATTACGGTGCAGCAGGGTTCAGTTTCCGTTTAAAGGAAGGCTTTACGGTCACTTTATATGTCTCTAAGCCATTAGGACAATATATATGTGACGGCCTCTTCTGCAAGCACTTTTTTATGTGCATGTTTTGTTTCTCTTTACATGGAGCAGCCATGATTGCTCTGACAAATGGATCTCGTCCACAGACGCTTCCAGTGTTCTCATCTGGTGAAATGCTTGCTTTCTTTGTACCGGACCTACAGGAGACAGAGAACAGGACACGGTAGAGAGGATGCCGGCTACATTGCGTCTGTAGTCATTTATCCTCAGAAAGTACAAATAAGCCAAATGCCACGGGGAATGTGCAATTTATTGCATACGGAGAAGTTGCTCAGAATTACGTTGGGTGGAGTCTCTCTGACGTGTTACTTCCACATAAAACACCAAAACTCATCTCCTAAATCTGTATCTGGTCCTGCCGGCTTCATGTTATCACTGACCCACGCGGACACAGCGAGACCGACAGCTGCGGGAAAAGATGCGCTACAGAATGTCAGTCTGTACTATACTGTAGTGTCCTGTGTGTTTATCCATGGGGTCCCTGTACATGATATACTGTATTGGTGCATATGTACTGTATATTCATGCAGAATTAAACACAGACATCACGTATTTGCTTTTGCATTATACTCCTGTAACAATGAAAGAAATGTATTGAATTCTCTGCTAGGGTGGCCAGATCACTAGAAAATTCAGGGACTTCTAACAAATACATGTTGCAGGGCAGCACTGATTGCATTTACATTTAATTGCAGTCCGTGCAGCCCTTGGATGGCAGCTGGATTTTCTAGATGTTTCTCCAGCATCTGCTTTCCTGTTCTGTGCCACAGAGCCGGGAACCTAACAAGAAACCGCAGTCTGTGTTTCCCTGCTTGAAGGGGGCCACCACTTGTCTGTAACAGGCTCAGATCAGAGGCTATCTGAGGGGAATAAAGGGGTCATTTTTTTAATAAACTATCTTAAAGGGGACATATTGGATAAATGAAAACCCCTAACCCTGTAGGCAATTATGAATAATATCCGGTGCTGGTTTCCCTTTGGGCTAAACATTACCCCTATCTGTAACAATGGCCCCTTTATTGGAGCTCCCTATAGATCCTCTCAGGTCCCTGTCTGGGTTTCACATGAGGGGTGGGCGTGTCCTAACGGTCCCTGCCAGAAGCACAGTAGGAGGGGGGATTGTGAAACCAGCACCATATTATATATATTATTCATAATTGCCTACAGGGTTAAGGTTTGTGTTTTTTCCTATATGTCTCCTTTAACTAACTCAGCAGTCTATTTTGCTTTGTATGGGTCCAAAATGATACCCTCACTGATCAGGGCTTATATAAATTATGGACTGAGCAGGGAGAAGTTCAGCTAACAACTGCATCAAATTCTTCTTTACAAGCCCATGTAGCAGGGGAATAACAGGGCTTTGTCTGAGCACAATGGGGTTTGAGGTGGGTGTGAAGAAAACATCCCCAGATACATTTGGGGCCAATCGACACCCAGTTGGGTGGCCTAAGAAGCCCAAGATCCACTTGGTCAACAAACTGGCTGTGCTCCATTGGTCCCCAAGCTCCTTCTGTCCAATTCAGTGGCTCCATATTTGTTCCTGTCTGGTTTGTTATTAGTTTTGAGCCTGGAGGTCTCTTGGCTCATCCACTTACCTGTTCATCCTAGTCCTCCCACCTTCCCTAACCCTGGCACCTAGTTCACTGTCTCTAAGCAGATTGACTAACTGGTCATCTCACATGCTTTCTGAGCCAGTTTTTACCTGCAGATTTCGTGAGCTGAAATATTTGTGTCACCAACACTCCCAGCAGGGAACGTGCCAAATGTAGGGGGCTTCTATGGCTCATATTGTGACCAACAGCTCAGCTGAGAGGTGACACCCTGGCACAACTGGGCTGGGTATTTCCATCGTAGGCAGGAGACAAGATGTGAAGCCTTTGCCCTTGATAGTGCAGCGTGCCATAAGGAAACAGGAAGCTGCTTTGTCATAGTTTTAACTAATATAGGCTTTTGTTCTGCTGGGAGAAGGGCTCTGGGTTTGGCCCTTGAGTCTGCCAGGGTTGAGGTGTCTTGTGGGGATAAAAAACATGGCACCTGGTTATGCACATTTCACCTTTACCTCTTATTGGTCAATAAGCTCATGCAATTACAGCCCTGCAGTCACATAAGCAAAGACAGGCTTCAGTTCCCTATCAGGTCAGCCTAGATGCTGATTGGTTGCTCAAAAATTAGACTTACTATTAAGATGTCTGTGAAATGTAAACACCATCCACTAGTGCAACTGGCTCTATAGTGATCTGTGTGTGTAGTTTATTAGGAATTGGGAACTTGTAGCCCTTAAAGAATGTTAAATTCCAATACAGTGGGGTAACTACCAGGGAAGCAGGGGGTAATTATAGCCAGCTAAACCTCCAGATCTTGTGACTAGGGGAACTGAAGGTGGTTGTTCTTCCTTGAGGCAGCTCTTTCTTCTGTCATGCCGTGTGTTTCTTTGTAAAGCTCTGCACAGCCGGCATCCCAGAGCCAACCAGAACCATATACTCGCCGGCACTATAGCCAGTTCTATGGTTAATCGCACCTTAAAGGGGTTGTTCACCTTTGAGTTTACTTTTAGTATGATGAAGACAATGATATTCTGGGACAATCTGCAACTGATTTTCATGTTTTATTATTTGTGGTTTTATAGTTATTTAGCTTTTTCTTCAGCAGATTTTCAGTTTTGCATGTCAGCAGCTATCTAGTTGCTAGGGTTGTTTACCTTAGCAATCAGGCAGTGGTTTGATTGAGAGTCTGGAATATAAATAGGAGAGGGGCTAAATATAAAGATAAGGAATAAAAAGTTAAGGTGCCCATACACGTTAAGATTTGCTCGTTTGGCGATGTCGCCATGCGAGCGGATCTTCACCCGATATCCCCCACTTACGGGTGGGCAATATTGGGGAGCGTGTAGGCTAATTTGATCGTTTGGCCCTGGGGCCAAATGATCAAATTATATTGGCGGCAATGGGGCAGTTGGTCCGGGGACCGCATGAACGAGCCGATGCGGTCCCCGATCCGACTAGATTTTCTAACCTGATTTCAGGCCAGATATCGGTCGGGCAGGCCCGTCGGTAGTGCCCATACACAGGCCGATTAGCTGCCAAATCTGTATAAGGGACCCATATCGGCAGCTAGAATCGGCCCGTGTATGGGGACCTTAAGAAGAATAACAAAATTGTAGCAATAGGTTTTTTGGCTGCCGGGGTCATTTGAAAAGCTGAAAAGATGCAGAAGAGGAAGGCAAATAATTCAAAAACTATAAGAAATAATGAAGATTGCAATTGCAAAGTTCTATAACATATTAGGGATAACTTCCCCTTTAAGGTCTGCTTGCAGAGAATTCACCAAAGGAAAGTGTTTCATATAGTTCATTGGACTGAAGTCAGAAACCAGAGGGAAAGTATTCAGCAGTTTCATCATCAGTGGAGATATTGGTGGCATAAAACCTAGTATTGAGTCAAACTAAATCCAAATCCATTGGCTCAATAGGGATGCAGCAAAGTCAGAGAAATACTGAGCCCTCAGATCCTTATTTGTACATTTGATAAAAGGGAATCCCTAGTAATAGTGAACCCCTAGTGCTAAACAAAAGAAGCGGATGTATTCCTCTCAAAAGATGTTGTCGTTTTGTTGTTTGGATTGTGAGGAGTTTTTAAGATTTGGATTATTGGTCTCCGCACCAATTGCAGGCTGACCCCCTGCGCTCCCCGTTACAGATGTGCCTCTATACATATAATATACTGTAAATTAGTGATGAGCGAATCTGTCTCATTTCGCCGAAAAATTCGCGAATCTTTCACAGGATTTGCGAAATGGCGGAAAATTCGCGAAACGGCGAAAATGTTGCACGTAAAAAAAAATTGTCGCCTGCGGCTATTCCTTCGTTGCCCGCAGCTATTCGTCGCGTGGCTATTATTTCTATTATTTTTGGACATGCGGCAAATTTTTTCATCTGTTTCGCGAAACAATCCGCCAATGGCGACACGCGGAAATTCGCTGCAAATCCATGCCTGCTGAAACATTTTGCCCATCACTACTGTAAATATATATAATGTGCTGCTCACAATGGCTTTAACGACTATTTTATTTACTTATTGACTAACAAATAGCAACGTAGGGTCAGACATTAGGGGAAATACATTTACTGGTGCACTTTGAGATGCACGTTAAGCACAGAACGCCGGGCAAAGCGTTTTCCACACTGAGAACAAGCAAATGGTTTTTCCCCCGTGTGAATCCTCTGATGTAAAATGAGGTTGGACTGCCGCGTGAAACACTTGCCGCATTCAGAGCAGCGATACGGTTTCTCCCCCGTGTGTATTCTCTGATGTACGTAAAGGTTCGAACAAACGGTAAAGCGTTTCCCGCAGTCGGGACATGCAAATGGTTTCTCCCCTGTGTGAGTTCTCTGATGCGCAATAAGGTTGGAGCGATCTCGGAAATACTTCCCGCACTCGGCGCAATAGTACGGATTTTCCCCCGTGTGATTCTTTTGGTGAATGTTAAGGTGTGAGAGATTGCTGAAACACTTCCCGCATTCAGAACAAATGTACAGATTTTCCCCATTCAGATGCGACGGACGTGTGTCACATTCCCCGTATTCGCTGCAGGCAAATGGTTTCTCTCGGGCGTGAATTTTCTGATGTCTAACGAGAGTGCTTTTTCTATTGAAGCCTTTGTGGCACTCAGTACAGTAATATATGACAGTCAGAGCCGGATTCCTGTGATATGATGTGAGTGCGGACTCACTGATAGTTTTAGCAACGTTATTCAGGCTGCACCCCATGATAGGAGTAGGTGTATCTGTTCCCTGTATCTGATCTGTAAGGGGATTAATGCTGCAATCTGATTGGTTCCCCCATTCACATGAAGCCGCCTCCTCTTTTATATCATCTGATATATAATTATCTGCAGAGCTGTTATTCAGGCTGCACCCCATGATAGGAGTAGGCGTGTCTGTTCCCTGTATCTGTTCTGTAAGGGGATTAATGCTGCAATCTGATTGGTTTCTCCCTTCCCATGAAGAAGTTAACTCTTCCTTAATGTCATTTGATGCATAATTAACTGCCAAGCTGTTATTCAAAATGCATCCCCGGATAGCAGGCTTATCTTTTTCTCGTATCCGTCCTCTAAGTGGCTTAATGCTGCAATCTGATTGGATTTCACCTTTACGTGAAGCCGCCTCCTCTTTAACAGCATTTGATATATAATCAGCTGGCAAGTTCTTATCTAGCTTGTGCTTCATGATAACTAAAGGTGTATCTGTTTCCTGTATCTGTTCTGTAAGGGGATTAATGCTGCAATCTGATTGGTTTGCCCTTTCACGTGAAGCTGCCTCCTCTTTAATCCCATTGGCTGGTGGGGGCTGTTCCACTGGAGACATTTCAGGGATTGGGATATTGCTGTTGGCACAAACGTCTTCCCCTTCAGCCCCAGTCTTGCTTGGCTCATTATTACAATATGTTGTTGCTTCCAGATCAGCTTTAACTTTGCTGTTATCTTCATACAAATCATCTGGTAAAGATACAAACATATGATACATAAACGCACATACATATAGGACATACACACGAGGGGACGAACACAATCCCACCAATAGTACAACAAACTACTAAATATTTCCTTTTGTTATTCCAAACGTATGGCACCTAGTAACACTAACCAGACGATATGGGTTTCCATTGTATCATGCCATAAAATTCCACAAAAAGGAGACCCGATTAGGAGGTTGTATAGGTTCCCGATCTCGTATTAAGGCAATCGGGATAGCTCTGCTAAACGCAGCTACATTTTATAAACCAGTGCATCTAGGAAGAGGGGACTTGGCTCCCTATTGATTGGCAAACGCCAGTCCAAGGCAATGTAGCCAAAAGATTCAACTTAGAGCAGAGCAATCTGTTTCTTTCTTCTCCTCCATGATCAGTGGCTTTGGACTGTGGAGAAGCCATGGACACATAACTGGTTAACTCTCCATAGCCTGTGGAAGGACAGGAAGTCACTGCACGCCATAAAAAAGTCTCCTCTCCCAGGACACGTGGCCTTTAATAGTCCTGAGCCATAACCATGGGATAGTATATTGTGCCCACTGCCACATTCCAGTTAAGGAAAATACAAACTGTGATATGAATTTTATTCCCATGGCAGTGGCCCCACATGGGACATGTCCAAGCAGTTTGTTTTTTTAGCTGTCAGGTTTTCTTGACCAAAATTCAGCTTCTGTATCAGAACTGAAATTCAAATTGAAATGTCTAAAACAAAAGTGTTAACGGGAGACTAAATTGGCTCTCTGCAACGCTCCCTTGGTGTCACTTGCCCTTTGGGTGCCCAGGACGGTGCCAGAGATCCTGCAGTGAGAGCTCAGTAAAGTGGCTCTAGAGACTACTTTTATCTCATGTGATTCAAGATGCTCTTTGGAATCCATTTTACTCTGCTCAACTTTACAGCGGGAACAGCCATCATTGTACCATCTAGAAAAGAGGTCCCCAATGCTTTTTTTTTTACCTGTAAGCCTCATTCAAATGTAAAAAGAGTTGGGGTGCAACACAAGCACAATAAAAAGTTCATGGGGGCAGGGCCACCATCAGGGGGACACAGGGGGGGGCAGTCGTCCCGGGCTCAAGCGGTTTTACCAATGTACCCCTTTAATCAATTCCGGGCCCCTGTCATTGGTGGTCAGCAGGTAATGCTATTGATCGTGCCCCGTGCGTACATGTGACGTCAGTAAGCACAGGGCGCAACCTTATAAAAGTTAGAATGCAGCGGGGGAGCTTGGGGGCGCAGGGGGGAAATCGGGAAGCAGCGGGGAGCGGGCCATAGTATGAGGACACTGGGGGAGGACCAGCAATGGCTACCAATGTTTTAGAGGGGCCCAGGCTACAAATGTCTGTGTGCCCTTTATACTGATGGGAGGGGTCACTGGGGGAGGGGCCATTGGGGGCGGGGTGTGGGAGGAGTGGGGGCCCCGAAAATTTTGTTGTGAGGGGCCCCATGATTTCTGGTGGTGGCCCTGCATGGGGGTACGATTGGTGATCAGTAGCCCCTATGGGTACTGGCAGCCTACACGAGGCTCTGTTTGGCTGTAAACCTGTTTTTATACAACCAAAACTTCCCTCCAAGTCAGGAATTCAAACATAAGCACCTGCTTTGGGGCCACTGGGGGCAACATCCAAGGGATTGGGGAGCAACATTTTGAGCCACTGGTAGGGGGTCAGTACTGAGATATCTTACTACATCCAGTTTTGCTTCACTGTATTCATCTTAAGGATGTGAATATACGAATGGTAGAACTTAATTACAATATGAGAAGGCCATTTTGTGTAGGAAAGTCTTTTTCCCATTAACTAACTGCAGCATCTTTTGCATTTATCCTCAGCCTACGGGGACACGAGCCCAACATCAACTACTGAGAAAGTGGGGAAAGGAGCTGTTAGAGAATGGCAGCATTCAGATTAGACCTGGAGCGAGTAATGCCGATACTCATGCTCTGCTGTAAAATGTTGCAGTTGATGCTTCTTCTGTTGCAATCAGCAGCTAGGCTGACCTGATAGGGAACTGAAGCCTGTCTGTGCTTGTGTGACTGCAGGGCTGTGATTGGCTTTCCCTCTCCTACTGTGCTTCTGGCAGGGACACCCAACAATGTTCCCTCCAATTTCTTTATGGTTATGCACTCAGGTCAGAATTAATATAAGATTTTGTGGTTTCACACAACAATTTGTTTTGTGTTGGCTTCAAAATGTGTGTGTGCACACAAGGTACAAATGCGGGCACACAAAGGAACAGTTACACCCCCCCCCCTCATTTGAAACACAGACAGGGGCCACAGCAGAAGTAAGTTCTGCCCGTGTAAGCCTGCATTCTTCTTAACTTATATACATGGTAGGAAAATGTAGGTTTACATGTCCTTTAAATTAGGCACCATATATTATTTATCACTGCAAAAATTGTGGGATTTTTTTATTTTTGTTTTGTTTTTTTAAATAAAAAACCCTTTAAAGACCAGTGTTAAAACGTGGCAGCAAATTTTCTTGATTCTTCCTTAGAAAATATATCAAATTGTAAGTCCATAGGAAGTGAGCACTTCCATTTACAATTTTCATTTCTTTAGGGTTAATAGAGCTCCTCCTAACAATGCTGAGTCCTGTGGCAGCTGGGAGTGCAGAGATGTATGGCTTGCAATGCTTTCCTGTCCTTCTGTGCTCAGGGAGAATTAACCACTTCATACCCACGGTCACGTGACAGGAATTAACACTCACATATACACAGAGCTGCATCCCGGGGCCACACACACTGTAGCAAACATTACTCACCCAGGGTCTTGTCTTCTTTTATGTACTTCCATTCCTAAAGGCAAAACAGAAGGCAACATCCTCACACCTTATGGTAGGATACCCAGGCACACACAGTGTTACAGTAATTAGCCACAGAAATAGATTATCATACACTGGTTTGGCCGCACCCACCTCCCCAGTGAGCAGACGAATGATACTGAAGATGAGTTCCAGGATCTTCTTGTCATTTTCCTTCTGTATGACGGAGCCAGGGGCATGCAGGGCCCCCAAACCCACAGTTGGGCTCTTCTTCTTAGGGATGACGTAGCCCTATGTATTGAGAGGGAGAGAGAATGATGAGTGTGTAACGCAGCAGAGAGACCCCCTTTGTACAGACAGACAGTCTCTTCTCACTGTGCCACTCACAGTGCCCCCCTCACCTCTCCAGTCAGCAGATAGATAATCTCCAGTGTGAGATTCAGGATTCTCTCCTTCCGCTCCTCATTTTTATCCTTCTTCCCCATCACTGGGTCACTCGCTTCCTCCCACATTCCCATTGGCTCCTTGTGGGAGGGAGGGGCCTGGAAGTGGAATTAAGCACTTACACATTTCTATAGGGGATTATTCCCAGCAATATCCCCCAAAACAATTACAGGGGCTCAGACCCACAGAATCCTATTAAATCTCCCTACAGTCTATGTCCCGGCAGGGGGAACATTCTGAGTGAGGATGACTCTGCCCATTTAAAGACCTAACATTATTGGAAAGGGAGGGTATGAAACACAGGGCTGCTGTGCCTGGTACTAATTATATATTAGTATTTAATTATATACTAACAAGAATCATCATATTTCATAATAACACCTGTATTGGAACTGCAGTTTGCTCTGTGTCCCCAGCAGCACAGTAGGAGGTGGTAATCTTGTTACAGTTCTACCTCCACACTGGGAAAGACAGACTATTTCATGTCTAAAGCCTGTCTTTTGCTCATGTAAAGGGACACAGACAGAGACACAGACAGGGACCCTGCTTTCCCTTTGGGCTAAACATTAACCCTATTTGTAACAATGGCCCCTTTATTGGAGCTCCCTATAGATCCTCTCAGGTCCCTGTCTGGGTTTCATATGAGGGGTGGGCGGGTCGGGTGGGGTTTTTGCAGAACCCTACATTTTAAAGCACATTCTTTAAGTATTTATATATATATATATATATATATATATATATATATATATATTATATATATATATATATATATATCTCACATATTTAGCAGCTGCCCCATACCCCAGGGGGCCTAGTACTGAGCAGCCACAGCCCAACTTGCAGGAAGCGACTGCCCCAGTAGCTGGCATATCCCTTGGATGTGTTTATTACACATAAAAGAACAGAAATACAATAATAGACAATAAATACCCTCCCCTCACACATATCTGCCCAAAATACAAAGAAACCCCTTTTAATAAACAACAACAACCAGCTAGCAAGGTGAGGTAATCCCAAATAAGCCTTAGGCAGGAGTGAGCTGAGCCTGACAGGAGCAGAGCGCATACTCACCTGCACTGACAGTTACACACTCACAGACAGATGTATATACAGCCCTGGTGCCCCTACAACCAAACCTGATAGTGTCAGTACCGCCTCTGCCCCATTGCTGACCCGCTACTGCTTCCCCGCACTGTTTCCCCTGTGCAGCCTGTAGCTGCGCAGGAGGGGGCGGGACATACAATCTCATTGGCCAAGAGGAATGAGGGCGGGACAAACACAGCAATAATTACCCATTTTCTTCTGGCTAAACTTGATACTGTCAACACTGCAGGAAGGGGCGGGACGGGAGATACGTGATTGGGTAACTGAGGAAAAGGGGGAGTTAGGGACTGAGGAGAAGTGTCCCATTTTTAAGGCGGATGTTTACATTTTTCCAAAAGCTATGGGCAGCAAAATACACGGTGTGGCAGAGTGACGTGCAAACCATAATAGTAGTAGTCAAGTAGTAGTCTGCAGCTGGAGGACCTAGGACTTTCATAGCCCTTTATATCGCTTTTCTTCAAACTGTTACAGCTGTAATCCCTGATTTGGCCACGCCTACCTTGTAATCACACGGCCCCCCACATAACAAACATTACCCCCCACATAACTTTAATAAACATTACCCCCCACATAACAAACATTACCCCCCACATAACTTTAATAAACATTACCCCCCACATAACAAACATTACCCCCCACATAACAAACATTACCCCCCACATAACTTTAATAAACATTACCCCCCACATAACAAACATTACCCCCCACATAACAAACATTACCCCCACATAACTTTAATAAACATTACCCCCCACATAACTTTAATAAACATTACCCCCCACATAACTTTAATAAACATTACCCCCCACATAACTTTAATAAACATTACCCCCCACATAACAAACATTACCCCCCACATAACTTTAATAAACATTACCCTTTTTAATGTGGTTTGACTGACAGACTGCGGCTGCCAACTGGCTGGGAAAAATGAAGCTTGATGCAAATGTTATTAATAGGGGGAAAAAGGGCAAAAAATATAGAAGGACACTATTGTGTTTCCAGACACTGTGGCACAGACACATTTTATGATATATTGTGCTGCCCTCAAGCATTTGACAGACATTTCCCCTGAATTTCACCTGCAGTAATAGCCCATTTACACAGTAGTTTCCACACAGATATGGGAACATGGTCAGACTGGGGTTGTTGGGACCCTCACACAGGTGAGGCCTTGGTACCTTCTCAGCTGAAGCCTGTGCCCCATAAGCCTTCCCTGCCTCTAGTCTCTAGGTGACAAGCCACAGTCTTATCTTGTGCTGCTGCCATAGGGAAAACGGGCCTTAAAGGGCAATCCGGGACCTTGAACTGGGCAACAAAAGTCAAGGGGCTCTGGGACAGTTGCAGAGCTGACAACCAAGCCCATGTTATGAGGAAGGCAATGATCCAGTCCAGGCCTTTTTTTGAGACCTTATTTCATATTATAACAAGAGGACTGGATAGGGCCGGATATAAGGGTAGGCACATGCCTAGGGCACAATGCTGGGGGGGTGAGACATGTACCTCTTCTACTCCCCTACTCTGCGTCCCCCCACTGCCGGCTCATTGCTAGTCTTGGCACGTTGGCGCATTGTGCTCCCCCTCACTGTCAGCGCACACACAGGGATAAACAAGCGCATATGTGCTGACAGTCAGGTACTGGGAACACAATGACAGGAGGGAGTGGATTGTGTGGTGGGCAAGGTGGCCGGTTGGGTTGCCTAGGATGCCCAGCCAGTCAGGCCCAGCACTGGGACTGGATCATTAACTCCCACATGACATGTGATTGGTTGACAACTGTGCAGCTGGGAGGTATGGCCCTTAAAAGGGGTGGTTCACTTTTTTTAGGTAAATTTTGTTTAGTTATATCACGCAGGTCACAGCTCTAAAGGAATAGGTTATATTTCCAGGGGGTCCTGGTTGCACCAGTCTCCCCAGATCTTGTCAAATTTGTTGTATGTCTAATGAGAGGAAGAGCTCCATCCACCAACCATCTCCAGAATGTTAGGGAGGAGAGTTCCCCCCATCCAGTGCACAATTAATGTTTTTTGGCATAAAACATAAGTGTGCGTAGCCTAACTCTGGCCGCAAACAAACCGTTGGGTCCACTATCTGTGGTGTACCCAGTTCGTCGGTCAGGATCTCCATTATTTTAGACCACAGTTCCTTTATGGGGGGGGGGCAGGACCAGGCCATATGGATGAAATTGGCCCCAGGAGATTTACATCGTGGGCAGAGATCATCCAGTCTCCTACCAAATCTCTTCAGCTTAAAGGGTGTTCTGGGGGATTGGTGTAGGAATTTCGACTGTATGAGCAACTTTTCAATTGGTCTTTATTATTTATTTGTTATAGTTTTTGAATTATTTGCCTTCTTCCAACTCTTTGCAGTTTTTAAATCAGGCAAAAAACAATGGCTCTCTGGGACACCAGTTTTATTGTTTGTGTTACTTTTTATAACTTTCTTTCCTATCCAGGCCCTCTCCTTTTTTTTTTTTTTTTAAATACCAATCTCTCATCTAAACCACTCCCTGGTTGCAGGGACCAAATAGTTGCTGAAACTCCAAACTGGAGAGCATCTGAACTGAAAATAAAATAACTAAAAAACTATAAATATGGCCTTGAGCAGTACTTATAGGCTTGGGGGGTTGCTTCTTTTCTTCTGTGTTATAGCATGTAGAGATTTCCTACCCCACAGGATATTTACCATCTAGAATAATCCTCCCCCCCCCCAGCAGCAAGAAGCATTTGCACAGTAGGTAGAATAAAATGAAGGAAGCAGATTAATAATTAATATTTTATTAATTTATGTTTTTCTTTTTTCTAATTACCTGTTAGCAAATTAATCTGAAACTGTAAATATCACATAAATCTCTCATTAATAGTAATTAAATAGCAACAGATTCCACAAGAGCTTACAGACATCACAGCAAGTCCCTGCCACAGTGGAGTCCCAGGTCCCACTACACACACTATGATTCTACCTGCATGTTGTTGGGACTGCGGAGGGAAGTTGTGTAGAAGAAAATGACAAATTCCTCTCTGCAATATAAGCAAAGGCCACAGTATTGTGACACAGCAACTGCTAATTATGCTTATCCCCCACAGTCTCTGCAATATAAAGAATATATCACTCAGGAGAAAAGCATTGCTTTATTAAACCCAGGGTGCAGCTGAATCCCAGCACTTTCACATGATTTGGCTGAATCTTTAGGGTTTGTATCTGGCGGAACACTTAGAAGTCATGTGACTTTAAAACTCTGTGACACTTTTTTTTCCAGACACATTTTTAAAATATTCATTAAAAGGGGTGGTTCACATTTAAGTATTTTTAGTAACTTTTAGTACGTTATACAATGGGCAATTCTAAGCAGCTTTTCAGTTGGTCTTCAGTTTTTATTTATTATAGTTTTGAAATTAATTGCCTTCTTGCAACTCATTGCAGATTTCAAATGGGAACTAAAGAACTATTGCTTTGTGAAACTACAGTTTTATCATTAACTTTTCATAACTTATTTTTTCTATCCGGGTCCTCTCCTATTCATATACCAGTCTCTCATTTAAACCGCTCCCTGGTTACTAAGGTCATCTGAACCTTAGCAACCAGATAGCTGCTGAAACTCCAAAACAGGAGAGCTGCTGAACAAAAAGTGAAATAATGAAAAAGCTACAAATAATAAAAAATGAAGCCCAGTTGTAAATAGTCTCAGAATATTATGATCTACATTATACTAAACGTTAACTTAAAGGTGAATAACCCTTCTAACATATTCAACTATTCACTGTTTTACCATCCCCAGTGTTACCCTCGGCCTGTTTGTGAACTTTGCGATGGGTGTTAAGGCGCGAGCTGCTTATAAAACATCTCCCACAGTCGGCGCAGCAGTAGGGCCGCTCCCCTGTGTGAATTCTCTGATGTACAATAAGGTGTGGGCTCTGCGTAAAACACTTCCCGCATTCGTTGCACTTAAAGGGTTTCACTTTGGTGTGAATTCTCTGATGCAGCGTTAGCTTGGTGCTCTGTGCAAAACACTTGCCGCACTCAGAACAAAAGAAGCTTTTCTCCCCTCGGTGCATTCGCTCATGTACAATCAGGTTTGCGTGATCAGTGAAGCATTTGCCGCATTTGGAGCAAGTGAACGGCTTCTCCCCCGTGTGGATCCTTACATGCACCATAAGGTTTGAGCGGTAGGCAAAACATTTCCCGCACTCGGAACAGGTGTACGGCTTCTCCCCTGTGTGTCTCTTCTTATGTATATTGAGGTGCGAGCGATCCCTGAAGGTCTTCCCACATTCAGTGCAGGAGTAGGGCTTCTCCCCCGTGTGGGTTTTGTTATGCGCCCTGAGGTTGGTGCAGTTGGTGAAACATTTCCCACATTCCTTGCAAGGAAAGGGTTTCTGCGTTATGTGGAGTCTCCGGTGAGTAACGAGATCTGTGTGATCTGCGAAACCTTCCCCACATTCAGAACAAGAGAAGGTTTTACCTTCTGTGTGGCTTTTCAGGTGGACTTTCAGATTATAGCGGCGGGTATAACTTTTCCCACATTCGGAACATGTGAACGGCTTACAGCCCGGGGGACTCTGCTCTGCAAGTGGATTAATGCTGCAATCGGAATAGTTATCCCCTTCACAGGACAGTGTATCCTCTTTAATAGCATTTAATAAATTAGTATCTAGCAAACTGCTATTTAGGCAGAATCTCATGATAGAAGTAGGTGTATCTGTGTCCTGAGTCTGTTCCCCTGGTGAATTAATGCTGCAATCTGATTGGGTTTCCTCTTCCCATGATGCTGGCTCCTCTTTAATAGCTACTGTAATATAATCCTCTGCCGAGCCGTTATTCAGGCTGCATCCCATGATAGGAGTAGGTGTATTTCTTAGCTGTACTTCTTCTGTAAGTGGATTATTCCTGCAGTCTGATTGGTTCACGCTTTCACATGAAGCCGCCTCCTCTTTAATCCCATTTGATATATAATTATCTGCCAAGCTGTATGGTGAATCTGTTCTCTGTGGCTCTTCTGTAAGGGGATTAATGCCGCAATCTGATTCGATTCCCTCTTCACATGAAACTGGTTCCCCTTTAATGCCATTTGCTGGTGGGGGCTGTTCCACTGGAGAAATGTCAGGTTTTGAGAGATTTTTGTGTTCATAATTAACCAAATCCTCAGCTAAAATCTTGGCTGGGTCATTATTAGGCCATAATGTTGCTTCCAGATTACCCGTAACAATGCTCTTATCTTCATATTCACAGTCTGGTGAAGATAAAATATAAAAATATACTAATGTTACATTTCATCCTTTACAAGACCTGTTTAATGTAAACTCAGACAACTTTCTCTACGAGTGGTAACAAGCACGTGAATATCATGTTTCCCCTCATTCAGGGAATGGCTAGTTGTCTTTTACTCAAGTAAATATGCTTATGAGGGTTTACAGTTTTCCTCCTTCCCAAAAATTACTGCAAATTGCTCATCTGAGCATTTTTTCCTCTACTTTTTTTTTTCTTTCAGTTTTAATGATATTAGCAGTTTTAAAAAGATTTTATGAATTTCAAGAGCAGTGACATGTGCACTATGTACATGTTTATTACTGCCCAGTCATTATATGTAGCATGATGTCCTTATTTACAGTCCTTGTACTTTTCATATTGATATTCAGTTAAACTGGAGGGTTTTATATTTTGTTCCATACAACCATTACTCACCCAGTGGGTGGAGCTGCTGGGGCTCCTCCTCCTCCTCCTCCTTCATCCCTTCCCTGTAAAGGGCCTGGTTTCCTTTTATATATTCCCACTCCTGCAAGGAAAAATAGATGGAAACATCCTCACACCTTATGGCAACCTGGCACACACAATGTTACAGTCATCCCCCAGCCAGAGAAAGGGATTATCATACACTGTTACTAAACAATAAGGGGGGATTGGGGGGCCGCACCCACCTCTCCAGTCAGCAGCTGGATGATGTTGGAGATGAGTTCCAGGATCTTCTTGTCATTTTCCTTCTGTATGACGGAGCCAGGGGCATGCAGGGCCCCCAAACCCACAGTTGGGCTCTTCTTCTTAGGGATGACGTAGCCCTATGTATTGAGAGGGAGAGAGAATGATGAGTGTGTAACGCAGCAGAGAGACCCCCTTTGTACAGACAGACAGTCTCTTCTCACTGTGCCACTCACAGTGCCCCCCTCACCTCTCCAGTCAGCAGATAGATAATCTCCAGTGTGAGATTCAGGATTCTCTCCTTCCGCTCCTCATATTTGTCCTTCTTCCCCATCACTGGGTCACTCGCTTCCTCCCACATTCCCATTGGCTCCTTGTAGGAAGGACTGGCCTGGAAGTGGAATTAAGTAGTTAGATATTTCTAAAGTGGGTTATTCCCAGCAATATCCCCTCCAAGAATTAAGGCAGACTGCAGATTAATTCACCCCGCTATAGTTCCAGTGGTACCCAGGGCACAAATAAGCACTCACCCCAAATCCCCCCCTAACTGGCCTTCAGGCTGGGCCCCCTTAGCCCATAACAAGGTTACAGATATATAGAAACATTGGGGTAACAGTCACCCCGCTATAGTTCCAGGGGTACCCAGGGCACAAATAAGCACTCACCCCAAATCCCCCTAACTGGCCTTCAGGCTGGGCCCCCTTAGCCCATAACAAGGTTACAGATATATAGAAACATTGGGGTAACAGTCACCCCGCTATAGTTCCAGGGGTACCCAGGGCACAAATAAGCACTCACCCCAAATCCCCCCCTAACTGGCCTTCAGGCTGGGCCCCCTTAGCCCATAACAGGGTTACAGATATATAGAAACATTGGGGTAACAGTCACCCCGCTATAGTTCCAGGGGTACCCAGGGCACAAATAAGAACTCACCCCAAATCCCCCCCTAACTGGCCTTCAGGCTGGGCCCCCTTAGCCCATAACAAGGTTACAGATATATAGAAACATTGGGGTAACAGTCACCCCGCTATAGTTCCAGGGGTACCCAGGGCACAAATAAGCACTCACCCCAAATCCCCCCCTAACTGGCCTTCAGGCTGGGCCCCCTTAGCCCATAACAAGGTTACAGATATATAGAAACATTGGGGTAACAGTCACCCTGCTATAGTTCCAGTGGTACCCAGGGCACAAATAAGCACTCACCCCAAATCCCCCCCTAACTGGCCTTCAGGCTGGGCCCCCTTAGCCCATAACAAGGTTACAGATATATAGTAACATTGGGGTAACAGTCACCCCGCTATAGTTCCAGGGGTACCCAGGGCACAAATAAGCACTCACCCCAAATCCCCCCTAACTGGCCTTCAGGCTGGGCCCCCTTAGCCCATAACAAGGTTACAGATATATAGAAACATTGGGGTAACAGTCACCCCGCTATAGTTCCAGGGGTACCCAGGGCACAAATAAGCACTCACCCCAAATCCCCCCCTAACTGGCCTTCAGGCTGGGCCCCTTAGCCCATAACAGGGTTACAGATATATAGAAACATTGGGGTAACAGTCACCCCGCTATAGTTCCAGGGGTACCCAGGGCACAAATAAGAACTCACCCCAAATCCCCCCCTAACTGGCCTTCAGGCTGGGCCCCCTTAGCCCATAACAAGGTTACAGATATATAGAAACATTGGGGTAACAGTCACCCCGCTATAGTTCCAGGGGTACCCAGGGCACAAATAAGCACTCACCCCAAATCCCCCCCTAACTGGCCTTCAGGCTGGGCCCCCTTAGCCCATAACAAGGTTACAGATATATAGAAACATTGGGGTAACAGTCACCCTGCTATAGTTCCAGGGGTACCCAGGGCACAAATAAGCACTCACCCCAAATCCCCCCCTAACTGGCCTTCAGGCTGGGCCCCCTTAGCCCATAACAAGGTTACAGATATATAGAAACATTGGGGTAACAGTCACCCCGCTATAGTTCCAGGGGTACCCAGGGCACAAATAAGCACTCACCCCAAATCCCCCCCTAACTGGCCTTCAGGCTGGGCCCCCTTAGCCCATAACAAGGCTACAGATATATAGAAACATTGGGGTAACAGTCACCCTGCTATAGTTCCAGGGGTACCCAGGGCACAAATAAGCACTCACCCCAAATCCCCCCCTAACTGGCCTTCAGGCTGGGCCCCCTTAGCCCATAACAAGGTTACAGATATATAGAAACATTGGGGTAACAGTCACCCTGCTATAGTTCCAGGGGTACCCAGGGCACAAATAAGCACTCACCCCAAATCCCCCCCTAACTGGCCTTCAGGCTGGGCCCCCTTAGCCCATAACAAGGTTACAGATATATAGAAACATTGGGGTAACAGTCACCCCGCTATAGTTCCAGGGGTACCCAGGGCACAAATAAGCACTCACCCCAAATCCCCCCCTAACTGGCCTTCAGGCTGGGCCCCCTTAGCCCATAACAAGGTTACAGATATATAGAAACATTGGGGTAACAGTCACCCTGCTATAGTTCCAGGGGTACCCAGGGCACAAATAAGCACTCACCCCAAATCCCCCCCCTAACTGGCCTTCAGGCTGGGCCCCCTTAGCCCATAACAAGGTTACAGATATATAGAAACATTGGGGTAACAGTCACCCCGCTATAGTTCCAGGGGTACCCAGGGCACAAATAAGCACTCACCCCAAATCCCCCCCTAACTGGCCTTCAGGCTGGGCCCCCTTAGCCCATAACAAGGTTACAGATATATAGAAACATTGGGGTAACAGTCACCCCGCTATAGTTCCAGGGGTACCCAGGGCACAAATACCCACTCACCCCAAATCCCCCCCTAACTGGCCTTCAGGCTGGGCCCCCTTAGCCCATAACAAGGTTACAGATATATAGAAACATTGGGGTAACAGTCACCCCGCTATAGTTCCAGGGGTACCCAGGGCACAAATAAGCACTCACCCCAAATCCCCCCCTAACTGGCCTTCAGGCTGGGCCCCCTTAGCCCATAACAAGGTTACAGATATATAGAAACATTGGGGTAACAGTCACCCCACTATAGTTCCAGGGGTACCCAGGGCACAAATAAGCACTCACCCCAAATCCCCCCCTAACTGGCCTTCAGGCTGGGCCCCCTTAGCCCATAACAAGGTTACAGATATATAGAAACATTGGGGTAACAGTCACCCCGCTATAGTTCCAGGGGTACCCAGGGCACAAATAAGCACTCACCCCATATCCCCCCTAACTGGCCTTCAGGCTGGGCCCCCTTAGCCCATAACAAGGTTACAGATATATAGAAACATTGGGGTAACAGTCACCCCGCTATAGTTCCAGGGGTACCCAGGGCACAAATAAGCACTCACCCCAAATCCCCCCCTAACTGGCCTTCAGGCTGGGCCCCCCTTAGCCCATAACAAGGCTACAGATATATAGAAACATTGGGGTAACAGTCACCCTGCTATAGTTCCAGGGGTACCCAGGGCACAAATAAGCACTCACCCCAAATCCCCCCCTAACTGGCCTTCAGGCTGGGCCCCCTTAGCCCATAACAAGGTTACAGATATATAGAAACATTGGGGTAACAGTCACCCCGCTATAGTTCCAGGGGTACCCAGGGCACAAATAAGCACTCACCCCAAATCCCCCCCTAACTGGCCTTCAGGCTGGGCCCCCTTAGCCCATAACAAGGTTACAGATATATAGAAACATTGGGGTAACAGTCACCCCGCTATAGTTCCAGGGGTACCCAGGGCACAAATAAGCACTCACCCCAAATCCCCCCCTAACTGGCCTTCAGGCTGGGCCCCCTTAGCCCATAACAAGGTTACAGATATATAGAAACATTGGGGTAACAGTCACCCCGCTATAGTTCCAGGGGTACCCAGGGCACAAATAAGCACTCACCCCAAATCCCCCCCTAACTGGCCTTCAGGCTGGGCCCCCTTAGCCCATAACAAGGTTACAGATATATAGAAACATTGGGGTAACAGTCACCCCACTATAGTTCCAGGGGTACCCAGGGCACAAATAAGCACTCACCCCAAATCCCCCCCTAACTGGCCTTCAGGCTGGGCCCCCTTAGCCCATAACAAGGTTACAGATATATAGAAACATTGGGGTAACAGTCACCCCGCTATAGTTCCAGGGGTACCCAGGGCACAAATAAGCACTCACCCCAAATCCCCCCCTAACTGGCCTTCAGGCTGGGCCCCCTTAGCCCATAACAAGGTTACAGATATATAGAAACATTGGGGTAACAGTCACCCCGCTATAGTTCCAGGGGTACCCAGGGCACAAATAAGCACTCACCCCAAATCCCCCCCTAACTGGCCTTCAGGCTGGGCCCCCTTAGCCCATAACAAGGTTACAGATATATAGAAACATTGGGGTAACAGTCACCCCGCTATAGTTCCAGGGGTACCCAGGGCACAAATAAGCACTCACCCCAAATCCCCCCCTAACTGGCCTTCAGGCTGGGCCCCCTTAGCCCATAACAAGGTTACAGATATATAGAAACATTGGGGTAACAGTCACCCCGCTATAGTTCCAGGGGTACCCAGGGCACAAATAAGCACTCACCCCAAATCCCCCCTAACTGGCCTTCAGGCTGGGCCCCCTTAGCCCATAACAAGGTTACAGATATATAGAAACATTGGGGTAACAGTCACCCCGCTATAGTTCCAGGGGTACCCAGGGCACAAATAAGCACTCACCCCAAATCCCCCCCTAACTGGCCTTCAGGCTGGGCCCCCTTAGCCCATAACAAGGTTACAGATATATAGAAACATTGGGGTAACAGTCACCCCGCTATAGTTCCAGGGGTACCCAGGGCACAAATAAGCACTCACCCCAAATCCCCCCCTAACTGGCCTTCAGGCTGGGCCCCCTTAGCCCATAACAAGGTTACAGATATATAGAAACATTGGGGTAACAGTCACCCTGCTATAGTTCCAGGGGTACCCAGGGCACAAATAAGCACTCACCCCAAATCCCCCCCTAACTGGCCTTCAGGCTGGGCCCCCTTAGCCCATAACAAGGTTACAGATATATAGAAACATTGGGGTAACAGTCACCCGCTATAGTTCCAGGGGTACCCAGGGCACAAATAAGCACTCACCCCAAATCCCCCCCTAACTGGCCTTCAGGCTGGGCCCCCTTAGCCCATAACAAGGTTACAGATATATAGAAACATTGGGGTAACAGTCACCCCGCTATAGTTCCAGGGGTACCCAGGGCACAAATAAGCCCCCAAATCCCCCCCTAACTGGCCTTCAGGCTGGGCCCCCTTAGCCCATAACAAGGTTACAGATATATAGAAACATTGGGGTAACAGTCACCCCGCTATAGTTCCAGGGGTACCCAGGGCACAAATAAGCCCTCACCCCAAATCCCCCCCTAACTGGCCTTCAGGCTGGGCCCCCTTAGCCCATAACAAGGTTACAGATATATAGAAACATTGGGGTAACAGTCACCCCGCTATAGTTCCAGGGGTACCCAGGGCACAAATAAGCCCCCAAATCCCCCCTAACTGGCCTTCAGGCTGGGCCCCCTTAGCCCATAACAAGGTTACAGATATATAGAAACATTGGGGTAACAGTCACCCCGCTATAGTTCCAGGGGTACCCAGGGCACAAATAAGCACTCACCCCAAATCCCCCCCTAACTGGCCTTCAGGCTGGGCCCCCTTAGCCCATAACAAGGTTACAGATATATAGAAACATTGGGGTAACAGTCAGTATAAGGGGTGAGGGATACCTTGCAGTCACAGGACAGGAGTGGAACACACAGCTCAGGATTCCGCCTCTATCTGTTAGTCACCCGCTTCTGTTCCTGCTTCCTGTTTCCCATACACAGAATTGCTGAGCTGCAGTTGCTGTGGGGAGGAGGGGGGGTTGGGAACACACTCACTTATTGGCTAAGAGGGCAGGGGGCGGGCCACACGCAAGCATTGCGTAATGGACAGTTTGGGACAGACTTACTCATTGGCTAAGAGGGCAGGGGGCGGGCCTGACGCAAGCATTGTGTAATGGGTATTTAGGAAAGACTTACTGATTGGCTCAGAGTGCAGGCGCTAGTGAGGGGTACGCAAGGGGGCGGGGGATTGCTAGGGACAGTGGCGCAGTTGCTGGGTGTGTGACAGCATTTAGAGCCGCACCCCGCACGCCTTTACCCCCTTAAAATCTGCTTCCAGCTAAGGCTGTGAGGGAACGATACGCTCAGCCTTAAATGAGAAATAAGAAGCCCTTGGGCTCTGTTACTGTCTCTATGGTTCTTTTAGCCTAGAGACTCTGTAACCCAAGGGCACAGTAATACATACCGTGACTCTCTTCCAAAGAACGGCGTCACCATGGAAACAGGGATTCAGGATTTTGCTCCGGAACTTTTGGTTTCCATGGTAACGGCAGGAGCAACTTATCAGTTGCAGAGTCTTTATGTTCCCATGGTAAGGGCAGTGGGAATAACCAGTTACCCACTGTGACATCACTAGCCGAAATCCCGTGCCTATGGCAACACCAATCGCAAGAGACTGGTTCCCTTGGCAACATCTGTGGCAGTTACTGTCCCCAGTATTAGAACTGATTTGCAGACTAGTTTATTCAGTTGGCAAATAGTAGGGTAAATCAGTTACTATGGCAACAGCTGCAGTTCTGCAACTAAATAGAGCAGAAGGCTGGAGAGCAGTCTGTAGAAGTATTAGCTGCAAACAGTGCACTTACTCAGGCATCATAGGTATTGGTATCAGGGTAGGCAGGGGGGTCAGCCTTCTGTTACCCCGAGTTACCAGCCGCACATAGAGCTCACACATGGGCAATTACAAAATACCTAGCAACCAGGCAGTGGTTTAAATGACAGACTGGAATATAAATATGTGTAAGACTGAATAAAAAGATAAGAGATAAAAAGTCAGCTCACAAAACAATACATTTTTGGCTTCCAGTTTGAAAGTTCCCACTAAACTGCCAATATTAGCACTTCCAAACGGGTCTCATAACAGGCAATGGGGGGTAACTAGGGTGCTTTTCTGCAGCCTCACCTGCTCTAATGGAGAAGGCCTCCCATGTGCTTTCAGCCATACAATAACAACATAAATGTTTATGGGCTGTGGTAGAAAACTACAGAACCTGCAATTTGCCCAGGTAGACATGGAAAGGACATACAAACATGTAAATATTATATATACTCATAGAAACGAACAGAGGACTCCAGCCCAGCAATGCTAACTACTAGGGTCCACTTTCCTTTTCCATAGCTTCTGGACTGTTGTAGCCGCTGTTAATGAAAGGCACACCAGTACTGCCGAAAGTCACATCTGCCACCTTGTATTTATATTAATGACTGCATAACCTTTGTTACATTGCTGCCACCTTCAGAACATAAACGCTCGGTTTGAGTTGGCTGTAAATCTTGACAGGACAAAGTGAATAGAATTACAATGCACATTACAGTCGCAGGAAAACTTCTTACTCTGAGGGTACAAGTCACTGATATTTGCCTTTTTTATTTTTGTAGGGATCTCCCAAAATTGGGCTCCTAGGATGGTTACCCCCAGGATAGACCCCAAGGGTGGGTAGTACTTAAATAGTGCAACACCTTGGGTGGGTTGGCACCTAAATAGTTAAAGGAGACATATTGGATAAATGGGAAAACCCTAACCCTGTAGGCAATTATGAATAATATCCGGTGCTGGTTTCCCTTTTGGCTAAACATTAACCCTATCTGTAACAATGGCCCCTTTATTGGAGCTCCCTATAGATTCTCTCAGGTCCCTGTCTGGGTTTCACATGAGGGGTGGGCGTGTCCTAACGGTCCCTGCCAGAAGCACAGTAGGAGGGGGAGAGCCAATCACAGCCCTGCACTCACACAAGCAAAGACAGGCTTCAGTTCCCTATCAGGTCAGCCTAGCTGCTGATTGGTTCCTATCCTACAGTGCAGGGTACGGAGGGCCGCCGGCTCCCCAGCTCATCCAGAGAATTCAGCCAGCAGGAAGTGGAACAGATGGGCGGGGCTAGTGGGGTTTGGGGGGAATTTCTCAATAAATCAGTCAGAAACACAACTTTTTAAGCACAATCCTTCTATATCTAGAGGAGTATAATTCCCTGGTACATTCATAATTTTTATAGGATATGTCTCCTTTAATAGGGAATTAGCTTCCCTGCAGTTCAAGGTTATGGCCACAGGGTGGTGCACACAGTATAAAAGGCTGTGCAGCCAGGTCTTCCTGCCTGGGACCCCTCTGGAGAGAGGATAGTGACAGGCTGGGTTTAGAGAGAAAGATATCTGTCATAGGCCGCTCTAGGAGTGGCAGACAGGGTATTTGGCTGGGCAGCTTGGCCCCACCAGGAGACATATTGAGATTAAGATCTCCCAGCACTTATAGCTGGAGTCGGGGACTAAAGAGATAGGAATAGGAGTTTGCCTAATCCGGGGGGATAGCCGGGTGACATTTCCGGAGTGAGGTCTCCAAGGGGTGTCCGCTCGGCGTGAGTACCGGGGATAGCCCTAGAGAGGGTATTCCGGCGTGAGTACCGGAGGGAACCCCAAAGGGAGGGTCATTTGGCTGGAGTGTTACCGGTATCCCAGGAGAGAGGGATTCCTAAGGGATAGAGAAGGTATCCTGATATATCCTGTGTCTCCTGTATGCAAAAGCTGTCTGCCACTCTTCAAATAAACACAACACTTGGTTCAGCATACTTCAGAGTGTGTGTGTATTACTCCTGGAGGATCTACACTACCTGGTAAGGATATACCCCAGTGAGGGGGCAAGGTACTAGGAGTGCTGGGAGTCCCCACCGAGGAGCAATATATTAAGTTCTCAGGAGGGGAGTTATAGTTCATTCTATCCCTATCCTGGGTGGAGGCACGCTAAAGTATAAAGAAACATCTGTTCCCCAAAGTAAGCGGGGCTCAGGACTCCTGAAAGCGCCAAGTATAGTGACATATCAGCAGGTAGTGCCACATCTGTTTATAAAGTGGGCTACATTTTTTAGTCAGATTGTGTAATTCACATAAGGATACACTGCAGCTGAGAATGGATCAAGCCTCAGCTAATACAATAGGAGCAGAGCTACAGGTGGTGCAATCCTTGAACCCAGTCACCTCCTGTTCTAAGCAACCCGGGAACCAGAGGCAGCGACTATAGGAACAAGCTGATGGGACACTGATGCGCTTTCTATAAGCCAAGGGCCTGCTGCACCTACGTACCCAAAAATCTGCACTATTCCCAGACTGCACTTTCTTTACAGCTAAAAAAATGGTTCTCACCACTGACTGGGTGTGAAGAGGCAGCGCAAGGGTTTATGTAGCCTTAAACCGGTCACATGGGGCGAACATCAGTGATACATTTATTTGGCTCTCACAAATGGAATAGTCCTTCCACAAATGTGTATATGCTTCTCAACAAGCCGTGCTGGTAGTAAAACCGCTGAGTAATGCAGAAAGATAACCCAAAGAGCAAACAGAGTAGCTGTGACTTCAACATAGTGACATTATTGCAGCATTGCATGTTGGGGCGTAACCAGGTTTGCTCAGGCACATACAAAAACGATGATAGCAAAGTAATAGTTAACCCCCTGTGCATATCAACAAGTTGCACACAGTGCGGCCAGTTACATAGAAACACACAGAGATAAGAAGTATTGCCCTCTAGTGGCCGACTTCAGAACAGCACTATTTCAGCGTCAGGATATATCCTACTGTATCTATAGCTTGACATATACAAAAGTACAGCTACATTGTGTTGCATCAACTCATAATCCAAGTATTAAAGCAATAGTTTTAGATGGCAGCAATGTCCTCCCTATCGCCTCCTATATGTAATACTGGAATCAGCTCATAATGTTTCATGTTTATCAGTCTCTGTTTAGGTAAAAACCTGTGAATAAAATGTAACCCTATTCTGGCTAATAATTGCCAGTACCGGCTAGTAGGTATGAGCACGGGCACATGTGACTCCAACACACAGGCTGGGCCTTCGCAAAACGGAAGAATTACACTTGAGAGGTGTTCAGAACTACAACTCTCTACTGCCACAACGTGTATATAAGTAATTATGGACGCCAGAGGTTCTTTTGCATTGAACTAGAACTTGGTTTATTGATGGTACACAGCATATGCAGGGTTAATACTCACAGCTTTGAGGTAGAATAGCACATAAATGTCAAATGCAGTTGCAGATAGCAAGAATAGTATGGCACCACTGTGGAGATAGGCATAGGGGATAGCCAGGAGTCCCAAAGGTAGTGTCTGCTTTATCTCTTTATCGCTTTATCCCTACAGCGACAGTGGTTCAGGGGTTAATAACAGCCTGAATCCTATGTCTGACACTGCGGTCCCTACAGTAAGGCAACAGAGCCTTGGGGGTACTAAACCCTCTATAGTCTCCTATGTGGGAGCGTATAGCTGCTCATACTAAATAGCCCTGAACTAAGTCACACTCCGAAAGCGTGCTATAACAGAGTCTAACCTGCAAATGACTACACCTCATTCACGGGGTCCCTGATCCCCAACTTAGAATCACTAGATGGATTGGCTTCCTCTAGGGCACAGACTTCTGGGCCCAGTTGAGAACCCAGGCTCAATGTGCAACCTGTTCCGAAGGATGGGAATGCCAAAGAGGAAGTGCCCGCCCCCTGCAAATCACTATATTACAGTGTGCAGGAAGTGGTCATCCTAACTAAGGGCCAATAAGTGCATAGTGACACATAACTAAAGTGGCAACATTGCTATCTGCTGTTACTGAGCAGATTGTACAGTGTAGGGCTAAAGCCATAGGGAGCTTAGTTCCTATGGGTCCCTACAAAAACAAGAAATATTCTAAAAAATAAAACATTTAATCCCAAAGTATTTATCCAATGGATCCATTTTGCCTAACATTGTAAGCACAAACGTAACCTGTGAACGTAAATGTGTTCGCAAACAATTCCCTTTAGCAAAACGTGCGTCACAGTTGCATGATGGGACTTGTAGTGCATTTGTATTACGTACGTTAAGGTGGGGGACTACAACTCCCACAGTTCACTTGTTCCAGAAACGAAACGCATCACATGATGTGCAAGAAGCCAATCAGAGCTGCCTGTGCCCTAAAGCTGGAGGGAGGCAGTAATTTCCAATGAACCATTACTGGAGGTACGAACAGACTTGTAGCCAACTGCTAAACAGGTATCAAGGGACTGTCGCTGTTTATATGTGTTAGGGATCGGCCGCCCGCACCATCCTTACACCTCTTTTCATTTATTTATTTTGCCCCACCTTATTTAAAAACAACGAGGTGAATTTGTCCCCGGTCCCTAACGCCTCTGCCATTCATAAATATAGCTGTGTCCCGCCCCTCTCTTTTTAGCCAATAAGCGAAGATGTCCCGCCCCTCCCTTAGCCAATGAGCGAGCTGGAAAGCAAAGCAAGAGCAGGTTAGTAAAGATTTCTGGGTGAGTGTTAATATTGATTTCCCTCAGTTACAATGTCAGCTCTAGATGCTTCCCGGGACGGTTTTATTGTCTTTGTCTCCTATAGACTCCTGTAAGAATCACATCCAGTGTTACTGGCAGAAATGTTTCCAGGGAACTGGTAATACATGATTATTGATTTCTTCTTGCTTATTTCCAGGGGCACTTCCAGGCCCCTCCCTCCCACAAGGAGCCAATGGGAATGTGGGAGGAAGCGAGTGACCCAGTGATGGGGAAGAAGGATAAAAATGAGGAGCGGAAGGAGAGAATCCTGAATCTCACACTGGAGATTATCTATCTGCTGACTGGAGAGGTGAGGGGGGCACTGTGAGTGGCACAGTGAGAAGAGACTGTCTGTCTGTACAAAGGGGGTCTCTCTGCTGCGTTACACACTCATCATTCTCTCTCCCTCTCAATACATAGGGCTACGTCATCCCTAAGAAGAAGAGCCCAACTGTGGGTTTGGGGGCCCTGCATGCCCCTGGCTCCGTCATACAGAAGGAAAATGACAAGAAGATCCTGGAACTCATCTCCAACATCATCCAGCTGCTGACTGGAGAGGTGGGTGCGGCCCCCCAATCCCCCCTTATTGTTTAGTAACAATGTATGATAATCCCTTTCTCTGGCTGGGGGATGACTGTAACATTGTGTGTGCCAGGTTGCCATAAGGTGTGAGGATGTTTCCATCTATTTTTCCTTGGAGGAGTGGGAGTATATAAAAGGAAACAAGGCCCTTTACAGGGAAGGGATAAAGGAGGAGGAGGAGGAGCCCCAGCAGCTCCGCCCACTGGGTGAGTAATGGATAAATTGGAGTGGGTAATGAAAGCTACAAAACTTGCTTTTTAAAGGAGACATATTGGATAAATGGGAAACCCCTAACCCTGTAGGCAATTATGAATAATATCCGGTGCTGGTTTCCCTTTGGACTAAACATTAACCCTATCTGTAACAATGGCCCCTTTATTGGAGCTCCCTATAGATCCTCTCACTTCTCTTTCCAAGTTTGAAATGGAGAGTGGGCGTGTCCTAACGGTCCCTGCCAGAAGCACAGTAGGAGGGGGAGAGCCAATCACAGCCCTGCACTCACACAAGCACAGACAGGCTTCAGTTCCCTATCAGGTCAGCCTAGCTGCTGATTGGTTCCTATCCTACAGTGCAGGGTACAGAGGGCCGCCGGCTCCCCAGCTCATCCAGAGAATTCAGCCAGCAGGAAGTGGAACAGATGGGCGGGGCTAGTGGGGTTTTTGTGGAATTTCTCAATAAATCATTCAGAAACACAACTTTTTTAGCACAATCCTTCTATATCTAGAGGAGTATAATTCCCTGGTACATTGTTAATTTTTATAGGATATGTCTCCTTTAAAAACTGTATGTATCCTGTGTGTTGTTATAATTAGAAAGAAAAAGTCTAGGGGTACAATATGTTCTATACTATACTTTTAAAACAAAGAAAGCTGGGGCTGGCATCTGGAAACTGAGAGAATGTGGGTGATACTGTAATTGCTGTCCCTAAGGATCTGTGGTGCAGCCCGGCTTTAGTTGTCCTGTAAGTAGGTGAATCTGAGATTGATCCCTCATCCACACTGTCCTGTTTGTATCTCTGCCAGACGGTGAATATGAAGATAAGAGAGAGATTCCAGCTGATCTGGGAGGAACATTATGTTATAATAATGAGCCAAGCAAGATTGGGGCTGAAGGGGCAGATTTTTGTGCCGACGGAAATCCCACAAACCCTGAAATTTCTCAGATGGGACAGCCCCCACCGGCCAATGGGATTAAAGAGGAAGGGGAAAACCAATCAGATTGCAGCATTAATCCACTTACAGGACAGATACAAGGAACAGACACACCCTGCAGCCTGAATAACAGCTTGGCAGATAATTATGTATCAAACTACAATGAAGAGAAGTGTTTATTGTTTGAAAGAGGAGATCACACATATTGCAGCAGGAATCCACTCACCCAGCAGACAGAGGAAGCCAATAACCATATCATGGCAGTCATTGTCAGTAACGGTTCCAAAGGGGCGTCTCTGCCAAGTCCCCCTGCCGTATATAACTGCAATGAATGTGCTAAAGGTTTTCCTAGGAAGAGAAGTCTTGTCAGACACCAGAGGACTCACACAGGGGAGAAACCATATTTCTGCTCTGAATGCGGCAAATGCTTCACGCAGCGCTCGTACCTTCACATCCATCAGCGCAGCCACACGGGAAACGACCTCTTCTCCTGCCCCGAATGTGGCAAATGTTTTACTCTTCTAAAAACGCTTCATGTCCATCAAAGGATTCACACCGGGGAGAAACCATTCAGCTGCCCGGAATGCGATGCTTCTTTCTCCCGCCGCCCGCAGCTCATTGCCCACCAGAGGAGACACTCAGGGGAGAATCTATTCATTTGTTTCGAATGTGGAAAATGTTTTAGAAGTCGTTCGATTCTTAACGAACATCAGCGGATTCACACAGGGGAGAAACCGTTCACCTGTTCGGAGTGCGGCCGATCTTTCACGCAGCGCTCGTCCCTCATTGTGCACCGGCAGAGCCACTCTGCGAGGAAGCCGTTCCCTTGTAGTGAGTGTGGGAAGTGTTTCACAATGCGTGCCTACCTCGCCGCCCACCTGCAGAGCCACACGGGGGAGAAACCATTTTCTTGCTCTGAATGTGGGAAATGTTTCACGCGTCGTTCAAACCTGAATGTGCATCACCGGACTCACACAGGGGAAAAACCCTTCTCTTGTTCCGAGTGCGGCAAACTCTTCACTCGTCGCTCAAACCTTATTCTGCATCACAAACTCCACATGTAAATGCCTTCACTTTGCATCGGGAAGTGCGGGTTTTATATAGAGAAGCTATTTATTACCATATAATAAATCATCATTGAATCTATGGTGCATCCTCCTTTATAGTGTGGAGCATGGGGGAATCCTCAGTTATAACAATGGAAACAAATAGTGCCTGAAATATTTGTCTGTTGCTAGTCAGGCAGCCATGCTGCTCGTGGTTACCTTCCATATGCGCTGAGGTTTCTAAAAAATAAATTGAATTTTTTTAGATTTAGAGTTTTAGATCTAAAACAGTTGTTTCTGTCTTTATTGGTACTTTCCATGAAAATTGCAAATCAACCTGGGGATGGCAGCAGTAGTACCCCCTCTACAATGGGGAGCTAGTGATGCACCAAATCCACTATTTTGCGATTCGGCCGAATCCAAATACTAATTTGCATAAGCATATAATGATAAGGAAGGGAACCATGAACTGCACATATTGTGAAAAATGTTCTACTTCTGTGCTTATATGACAAAGTCACATGATTTTAAAGGAGACATATCCTATAAAAATGATGAATGTACCAGGGAATTATACTCCTCTAGATATAGAAGGGATGGGCTTAAAAAGTTGTGTTTTAGACTGATTTATTGAGAATTCCCCCCCAAAACCCCACTAGCCCTGCCCATCTGTTCCACTTCCTGCTGGCTGAATTCTCTGGATGAGCTGGGGGGCCGGCGGCCCTCCGTACCCTGCATTGTAGGATAGGAACCAATCAGCAGCTAGGCTGACCTGATAGGGAACTGAAGCCTGTCTGTGCTTGTGTGAGTGCAGGGCTGTGATTGGCTCTCCCCCCCCCCTACTGTGCTTCTGGCAGGGACCGTTAGGACACGCCCACCCCTCATGTGAAACCCAGACAGGGACCTGAGGGGATCTATAGGGAGCTCCAATAAAGGGGCCATTGTTACAGATAGGGTTAATGTTTAGCCCAAAGGGAAACCAGCACCGGATATTATTCATAATTGCCTACAAAATTAGGGTTTTCCCATTTATCCAATATGTCTCCTTTAAGGGTTTGGTTCAGCCAGAGGCTGAATTTCATCTTAATCAAGTTTAAAAAGGCCGAATCCTGCATCCCTAGTTTATTTATTGGGGCAGTCAACTGCGTTCCCCAGCTATGGGAATAAGATAAGTGTGTAAAACACAAATAAGGAACTTTTAGAGTTCTACTAAAGAAGATATATAGCAAAAGTGAACCCCCCACTAATCATGGGGATTAGGAGTATTCTTCTTCACCCCCATATTTGCCTAGGAACCAAAAGGGACACTTTGCTGCTTTGTACCATGCATTAAATGCAACAGGAGGGCAGAACCATTACATGTAGTAGGGATGCACAAATCCAGGATTTGGTTCCAGACTCACACTCCTGGTTGTACTGAATATGAATCCTAAAAATCACATGACGTCTTTGAAAATGTTTTGTCTTCCACAACCTAATTAGCATATTCTAATTAGCATTTGGTTCGGTATTCGGCTGAACTGAATAATTGGATTCGTTGCATTTACTCACTCAGCTGCATAATATTGCATTTATTATTGTAACACTGAACTGCATCTTCTCTGGTTTCCAGTTTAGAAGTTACCCTGCAAATAAAAACTCCTGCCCAGTTTGTAATCACAAGAGGGATCTACACTTGTGTTTTATATTGGACACGGTATAGAGTCTCCCCTAGTGATGAGCGAATCTGTTCTATTTAGCCAATGGTGAAATGCAGAAATTTGCCACAAATCAATGCCTGGCGAATTATTTTGCCCATCACTAGTAGCCACTAAACCAGAATCCTGGCAGATTTCCCACTGCTCTAAGCTTGTTCTACTCCTGGCTCTCTTGGTCCATTCACCATCTTCCCTGTCCCTCAGCCCAACTGGATATAGAGAGGTACAGAGTACTGACCCAGTGCTTCCCTCTACTCATGGACTCCCAGTACTAAGGCAACAGCTATCATCTCTCCTAGACTGAATTCAAAAGGAAAGCTGGGAAATGTCAGAGCTCACACTGATACCCAGTACAGGATAGGGCCCCAGGGCCAGTTACTTAGTGGGTGAGAGACAATCTGTCAGATTCACTCACTGCCGTCATCAGCAATGGCTCCCTGTACTGTGCTACTTGCCTGGGACTCCGACCCCCCCACACTCCCTTTATAGCCTCCCCCTCTCTCACTCACCTGCCCATATTATACCCGGGGCCCCCTTATTTCTCTGGGGGAACAGCGGGAGGGGAAGGATTTCTATTCATCCCCAACAATTCCCACAAATGGGAAGGAGAGAAATGAAGCGGAGCCTTTCCGGGGAGCGGGACTGAGTTCCCAGGAGCTGCTCTGGGCAATATATGCAGCCAATAGAATGGGAATTAGTGGCACAGACCCGGGCACTTACTGGGGCAGCTGATCCCATACAGACTGGGGCACATTTATACTCAGAGCCGAGAGAAACAGCACAATATTCCGTCTCTGGAAACACACGGACACCGGGCTACAGGGGAGAGAGGGAGTGGGCGGGGAAATAAAGATCAGCCAATAGGAACAATGTTTTCGCCAAAGAATGAACCAATAGGCGCAAAGTAGATATGTATATAAAGAGGACGGGAAAGTGTAACATTTATATAATTCTGTGTGTAGTTGACTGATTATCGGTTAGAATGGCAGAAACATCCGTAGCTGAGACCGCTCCCCCGGCAGAACCCGCCGCTGCCAAGAAGAAGCAGCCCAAGAAGGGAGGCGCTAAAGCCAAGAAACCCGCCGGGCCCAGCGCGGCCGAACTGATCGTGAAAGCCGTGTCCGCCTCTAAGGAGCGCAGCGGGGTGTCCCTGGCCGCTCTCAAGAAGGCTCTGGCTGCCGGAGGCTACGATGTGGAGAGGAACAACAGCCGCCTCAAGCTGGCTCTCAAGGCCTTGGTCACTAAGGGGACTCTCACCCAAGTCAAGGGGAGCGGAGCCTCCGGATCCTTCAAGCTGAACAAGAAGCCGCTGGAGAGTAAGGAGAAGGCGGCCAAGAAGAAGCCAGCGGCGCCCAAAGCCAAGAAACCAGCGGCGGCAAAGAAGGCGCCCAAGTCCCCTAAAAAGCCCAAGAAGGTCTCGGCAGCAGCAAAGAGCCCCAAGAAGGTGAAGAAACCGGCAAAGGCCGCCAAAAGCCCCAAGAAGCCCAAAGCGGCCAAACCCAAGAAGGTGGCCAAGAGCCCGGCTAAAAAGGCCGCCAAGCCCAAAGCTGCCAAGAGCCCGGCTAAGAAGCCCACCAAGCCTAAAGCTACAAAGAACCCCGCAAAGGCCAAGGCAGCCAAACCCAAAGCGGCTAAAGCAAAGAAGGCGGCGCCTAAGAAGTAATGTGGCCCCGGGGCCCCTGCGCATCGCACCAAAGGCTCTTTTCAGAGCCCCCACCTCCTCCATCTAAAGAGCCGGTACCTGTGTTTATTACTGACTGACCGCACTATACGGGCCCTATGAGCCGAGCAACAAATTGCACTCTGTAATGTCTCTTATCCGCCCTTTCAATTTTTACCCTTGGGGTTTTTTGTTCTATATTCGGGGTTGTTACTGGGAGGGACTAAAATCTTTTCATAGCTTTCTAGCAGATCTGTAACCTCGGCAGGTTTTATGGGAAAGAAATGAATCGTGTAAAATACAAACTGCCACTAGGTGTCGCCCGAGCACCAAGTTACAGTGTAACAATCAGTGCCGGGCGTTAGATTAGTGGAGCCGAACGGTTCCGTAGTTTCCTTTCTATGAATGTCCGTCCGGGCTGAGGTTTTCCTTTGATCCATTTCTACTACCAGTGATACGCGGCCCAGTGGGGCTCCCGGTTCCGGGGAGAATGGCAGTGGAATGTGGAAACACTATTTGTTAGGAAAAAGCCGGAGGCTTTGTGTTCCACTTTACCTTGTGTCCCGGCTGAACAGAATCATTGGACACACAGAGGAGTAAAGGGAACTCCATGTCCCAGCGCGTTGTAATGATCTGCGCTCGGTTCCGAAATATACCGAACCGCCAATCTGTAAATGTATATACCTGCTGGGGTGGCTGTTAGTGGTTAGAACCCTGGTCTATTTTGGCGGCCAAACAAAATTTAGCGGTAAGCGAACGTAAAGGCGGGATCTCTTTAAATTAGCCAATAACACAGGATATTTTAGGCGGGATTCAAGAAACCGAAGTGGATTTGCGGAACCGACAGGGGCGTGCTTATAATCACCCAATCACAGGGAGGAGGCGCCAATAAAAGCAGAAACCAGCAGCAGTTCGTTTCAGTTTGAGTGTGTTATTCAGAAGGGTTTTGTAGTTACAATGGCCCGTACCAAGCAGACCGCCCGTAAATCCACCGGAGGGAAAGCTCCCCGGAAGCAGTTGGCTACCAAGGCAGCCAGGAAAAGTGCTCCAGCCACCGGCGGCGTAAAGAAGCCTCACAGATACCGGCCCGGCACAGTCGCTCTCCGGGAGATCCGCCGCTACCAGAAATCCACCGAGCTGCTCATCCGCAAGCTGCCTTTCCAGCGCCTGGTCCGGGAGATCGCTCAGGACTTCAAGACCGACCTGCGCTTCCAGAGCTCAGCCGTCATGGCTCTGCAGGAGGCCAGCGAGGCTTATCTGGTCGGTCTCTTTGAGGACACCAACCTGTGCGCCATCCACGCAAAGAGGGTCACCATCATGCCCAAGGACATCCAGCTGGCCCGCAGGATCCGAGGCGAGAGGGCTTAGATCCAACCCGCACAGCCTCCCAGCAGCACAAAGGCTCTTTTCAGAGCCACCAAATCCCCAATCAAATGAGCTGAACGTCATTTTATTTTTGCGTTAATCCTTCGGTTTGTTGATTTATTCTGTGGGTGCATGAGGGGAGAGATCGGGTGACAAATCGCACTCTCCCCGTTTTCCGTGCTATTAACCAGCCACACAAGGGTTAATCACTGAGTTTAGGGTTCTACTCCCGTCACTCCTTGTATAAACAGAAGATAAAAAGTGTAAGGAAACAGCGCCTCCAGGGGGCAGGGTGAGCACTGTCTTTCCAGCAACAATTACTATATATAACACTGTATACAGAGACCTTTGCAGCAGATCTGTATCACTCGGTTGCTAGCGCTCCGCACCTATAGATACATTTATTCATCTTTATCTCAGTGACTTTCATTACAATAGGCTGCGTAACGTTGTAATGTGGTTTCTTAGAGCAACAGCGCCCCGGGTCGTATTTCATGTGAACAGAACATTCCCGGGCAGGATCTTTGTTATTCAGCCTATTTCTTGCAGGATCATAGAAACTCTTCAGTCCCAGGGGACGCGGGGATTCTAATGCTGATCCCAGGGGCTAAAATGTATGGACCGGATACCCAAAAAGCAGCGATTAGATAATAACCCGCCCAATAACGCCTAACCTTGAGATATCATCTTTGTGCAAAGCGAGCCAATCAGAGTCGCGGCATTATTTAACATAACCAATCACCATGGGAGCTGCTTTCAAGGAATCGTTGCTTCCTTTTGGCATTCATTTACATACAGCAGCAGAACAGGGAAAATGACCCGCACGTAAAGCCGAAACGTTTGAACGCAAAATAAAAATATTAATAAATAATCCCCTCTTCCCCGTATCCTGTAGCAATGGATTTGGATTCAGTTAGTTACTTAGAGCGGGCTGTTTTGGCGGGTCATTTGAAACTGAAATCGATGTGTCTGGAGCCAATCGGAGATGAAGGATTTTGGCGGTACCTTAAACCCCGCCCGAACTCTGTTGGCTCCTCCTTCCCAGCTGTGTATAAAAGAGCGGCCAGAGAGACTCGGTTACAGACTGATTCTATCAGAGCTAATAGCAAGATGTCCGGACGCGGTAAAGGCGGGAAGGGTTTGGGGAAAGGAGGCGCCAAGCGGCACAGGAAGGTGCTGCGGGATAACATCCAGGGCATCACCAAGCCCGCCATCCGCCGCCTGGCACGGAGAGGGGGAGTCAAGCGCATCTCTGGCCTCATCTATGAGGAGACTCGGGGGGTCCTCAAGGTTTTCCTGGAGAATGTCATCCGGGACGCCGTCACCTACACCGAGCACGCCAAGAGGAAGACCGTTACCGCCATGGATGTGGTGTACGCTCTGAAGCGCCAGGGCCGCACTCTCTACGGCTTCGGGGGCTGAATCTGCTCCTTTTTCCTCCGGCTACTGATCCATCGCACCCAAAGGCTCTTTTCAGAGCCCCCACTCGGTCAGTCTCAGAGCTGTTACTGCTTGATCTAATTTGTAGCCAATATATTTGTTTGTTGAGGTTTTCTGGCAACTTTCCCTGCACTCGGACAATACACTGACTCCCTTTGCACCAGAGCAGAACTCATTACTGATCCCTATTTATACACGGACTGAGCGGCAGGTTCCTCAGAGCTCTCAGCTCCTGTATTTGTTACTCCCGGGAATCCCCTATCGGATAATAATGCACTAGAGCCCCACAGTTATATGATGGAAGCTCCAGTTAATGTCTATTTTCCCAGTTTACTGATTACGGAAGAAACGATTCGATACAGCTGAAAATATCTGTTTTGCGTTTAAACCGCCGAGCAAATAATTGGTTCGCCATTAAAGGAGACATATACCATAATTTTTAACTATCTTACAATGCAGCTAATACAATTTATTTTATTAAATTTTACAGTATTTTCTACCTACTGTTAGCACACCCAGTGTTCTCTGACCAATCTGATATAAATACAGAGATCCCGCCAAAATGCGTGCTTTTGGCTATTTTCGAATTGGAACATTGAAATGGCCGTTACGATGAAACCCTTGAATATTTCCCTTTTGCTGCCACAATAGCGGGCGAAGTAGCCTCGTATCTATTCTTTGTTCTGCCCCTCTGAGTAACTGGGATTATAGACCCTTCAGTGCCAGACAACATTCTAATAGATCCGCACTGCCAGATACTGCAATGGGACGTAACCGCGACAGAACAAAGGCACTTTAGTTATCGGTATTAGAGATTCCGTGTCCATTTACTTTATCCCAGTCACACCGCTGCTTGATTGATATTATAAGGCCAGTACAATAGAACGCAAGCCTCATGAAATCTTATAACCAAAGTATCGAGATTTCGCTCCGCGGCATAAATTATTGTACCACAAAGTTATGGTTTAACTTCGGAACATTGTGCGCGCTTTGTATATGTGCCATGCAGCCCTCTTTAGCCGGTGTGGGGGCTCTGAAAAGAGCCTTTGTGTTGTTTCCTGATGGGGGCGCTGTGACCGGGCAGCTCACTTGCTCTTGGCCGCCTTGGCGCTCTCGGTTTTCTTGGGCAACAGCACGGACTGGATGTTGGGCAGGACCCCGCCCTGAGCGATAGTGACTCCTCCGAGCAGTTTGTTCAGCTCCTCATCATTGCGCACAGCGAGCTGCAGGTGCCTGGGGATGATACGGGTCTTCTTGTTATCCCGGGCAGCGTTCCCGGCCAACTCCAGGATCTCAGCGGTCAGGTATTCGAGCACTGCGGCCAGATAGACCGGAGCTCCGGCTCCCACCCGCTCAGCATAATTGCCCTTTCTCAAGAGCCTGTGAACTCGGCCAACTGGGAACTGCAGCCCAGCCCGGGATGAGCGAGTCTTGGCCTTAGCCCGAGTCTTCCCGCCTTGTTTGCCTCTTCCAGACATCTCAGCCTCTGCGTTCAGATAAACGAAACAGTACCAAATGACTCCTATTTCCAACTCTTTATAGACAGTTAGTAGCCCGCCTCTCTTCTCTCACTGGCTGAGTCTCAATTCAACCAATCACATAGCTGCTTCAAAAAGTACCAATAGGTGACTCAGAAACCGACTCGCCATATCTTTTTTTTTTTTTTTTTTTTTTTTTTTTTTTTTTTAAGAAGGATTAACTGCAGCCAATTACAAAGACGCTTTTGCAAACGCCAATCATTTGTTGGCCAGAGTCTGAAGGAGGATGGATTTCGTACCATGTGACAAAGCTGACCAGTTAGAATCTGTAATATCAGGCTGCCTCATTTGCATGGGAGCGCTATAAAAGCAGCAGCCCGGGAGGCGGAGAGAACAGTTTTCTCGTTTATCGGAAAGCGTAAGGATAGTTGATCATGCCTGATCCAGCCAAGTCCGCTCCAGCCGCGAAGAAAGGCTCCAAGAAAGCGGTGACCAAGACCCAGAAGAAAGATGGGAAGAAGCGCAGGAAGACAAGGAAGGAGAGTTACGCCATTTACGTGTACAAGGTGCTGAAGCAGGTGCACCCCGATACCGGCATCTCCTCCAAGGCCATGAGCATCATGAACTCCTTTGTCAACGATGTGTTTGAGCGCATCGCAGGGGAAGCCTCCCGCCTGGCTCATTACAACAAGCGCTCCACCATCACCTCCCGGGAGATCCAGACCGCGGTCCGCCTGCTGCTGCCTGGGGAGCTGGCCAAGCACGCCGTGTCCGAGGGCACCAAGGCTGTCACCAAGTACACCAGCGCCAAGTAACTGCTGCCCCATCTCCTGCCCTACTCCCAGCAACACAAAGGCTCTTCTAAGGGCCACCCACCTCCTCCCTATAAGGTCTGTAACTAGTATTCTTGTGACATTAACAGGTCAATATGACTTTGGGGTGAGTTTAGTTTGATAGTCACTGGTTTCTAACTGGGTGAGCCTATAGTTGCTTATGGGGTAAAATAAATGAAATTTGCTAAATGCGGGCAGAAGTCTGAGCGGCGGGTTTTTTCTATAGTCAAACCTGCGTTCAAAACAAGCAACGAGAAGGAAATATTTCTTAACCGTAACTGACATTTGGTACAGCAGTTTCCCCGTCTATAACGTTGGGTCAAAGTGTAGAACATTATGCGGGTTCTGAGGCTGTTGGTTAAACTGAGGTAATAGGAAGGAAACCATTGGACAGAGCTTAATGTTATTGGCTGAATGAGTGTCTCACTCAACTTTTACATGTGATTGGCCTTTTGTATTCCAATAAATATACATATAAACAAACCTGCTCAGTTCCCTGTCAGGTCGTGCTTTGCTGTAGTTATCAATGCTTTCACATTCATATATTTTGGTGGCAAGATAGTGAAAATGTGTACAGTACTCATTTTTCTTTTATATATAAAATCTCAAACCTTTGTAAATTAACAACACTGCTTTGTTCCAACACACCTTATGAGTGGGTCATTGTGCTTTTTCAGTGAAGAAAACCCAGGTGTGGAAAATTACACAAAGTAAAGGTCACTTACCTTATAGGCTTCTGACTAGGTCCCTCTAAGGGTACTGACCCGGTGTTCTGATGGCAGCTGCTGTATGTCTGTATAAACCCTTATGGTGTCCCTGTCCAACTAAATCTCACTTATGATTATGGGCATAATGCATTGTGGGACAAAGCTGTATATTTCTTAAATGATATAAACACCCCCCCCCCCCCCCCCAAAAAAAAGCATTGCTGCTATGCTTTGAATAAACACACTGGGGCTGAGCCCACTTGCATCGCACTCGCTGTGCCGGTCAGTTTTCTGCTGGATTTCTGTGAGTGCTGAATCCCTAGGCTTTGCACCGAGTCCAGTTTTGGAGGAGGTAAGGGTGTGCTGGTGGAACTTTTTGTCTTATAAACTACATCTCTCACACTGTGTGCACAGGACCCGATCACATACGGAGAAATGGGGACCTCTCCCCACTGCTCCCTACATTATTTAAAAAGGACACTCACAAATGGGGGGGTGGCCTTGGGGGCGCCTGGATAATAAATTCTGCGCCGTGTAGAGAATCTCAGGCTTCCAAAATCCTGATTTCAATCAACACAGGTAAATTGGACACAATAAACTTAGTACAAGGATACGATAGAGAGACAATGGGTGCAGCAATATTCATTATCCCTTATCGGCCCGTGTAGCGGCAGAAACGAGGGGCCTGAAATTGGCCAGATATCGATTGACCAGGTTAGAAAATTCAGTTGGATCGGGGACCGCATCGACTCGTTGGCCCCATTGCCGCCAATATACACGCTCCCCGGTATCGCCCACCCGTAGGTGGGGATATCGGGTGAATCTTAATGTGTATGGGCACCTTAACTCCCACTATGGAGATGGATTTAGTAGTTTAGGTTCACTTCTCTGATGTATCCTTTAGTAGGTTGGATCCCCCTCCAATGAGAACCTAAGTGAGACACTTTAAACCTTCAAACCAGGCAAAATTACCTGGGAGAGAGACTTCCAATCTACCCTTCTACGGGGTGGAGCTCAGAACTGCTTTTTTCCCAACCTGTCTGCCTTACACCCCTAGGGATACTGTAACAGAAGCTCACCTACCCCTATCTACCTCCCCCCATGCATGGCATCCCTGGTCCCCAACTTTCATTGAAGGAGATATATAATATAAAAATTAGGAATATACTAGTGAATTATATTTCTCTAAATATAGAAGGATTGTGCTTAAAAAAGTTCTGTTTCAGGCTGATATAATGGAAAATTCCCCCAAAACCCCACTAGCTCCGCCCATCTGTTCCACTTCCTGCTGATTCCTTTCCCAGGCTGTGCAGGGGGGCTGGCGGCACTGTAGGATAGGAACCAATCAGCAGCTAGGCTGACCTGATAGGGAACTGAAGCCTGTCTGTGCTTGTGTGAGTGCAGGGCTGTGATTGGCTCTCCCCCTCCTACTGTGCTTCTGGCAGGGACCGTTAGGATCCCCCTTACAGACCCCCGCTCCCTGCCTATTACATCTATCCCTTTGGTTGAGGCTGATGGGGGAAGACACAGGGGCCGGACATTACACCACTAAATATCAGACAGCAATCTGTTAAATTTGCCCCTTTAATTTGTACTTTGCTTCACTTCTAAAGCCCAGTTTCCCCCTTGTGTCTGTGATGGGAAAATAAATGGTCACCCCTCTCCCCGCTGTGTGTGATTCAGCCATTCACTAAAGAGCAGAGAAACCACAATTATGTTTTTATAGAAACAAAGAGAGATAACTTCTGTGAAGGTTCCATCCATTCAGGCTCCGATTATAACTGATGACATCACAAAGAATATACTTTACTGTTTGTTCCCATAGGGAAATGACCAAACTGTATATTATAACAATAATAATAATAATAATAATAATAGAGAAGTATCCAGTTTCTCTCCCCCCCCCCCCCCCCCCAAGCTGATGTATTTTCAGCTGCTCCTTCCACATAAAGCGTTTGCCACATTGGCCGCAGCTGAAGGGTTTCTCCCCTGTGCGGGTCTGTAGGTGCCTTATAGGTCTCTTTTCCTTTTAAAACTTTTATTGCATTGAGGGCAGTTATGTGCCGCCCCTCTGCTACTTACCCTCTGGCGAGATACATGGGTGGCTTCAGTCTGACAAGAAAATGACAAGAAGATCCTGGAACTCATCTCCAACATCATCCAGCTGCTGACTAAATAGCCAATCACAGCCCATACTGGGCTCCCCAGGGACTTTATGCTTGTGTTGCTACCCAACTCTTAAAGGATAGAGATGTAGCGAACCTCACAAAAAAAGTTCGCAAACTTCTGCCAAAAAGTGCGAACTTTTGCGAACTTTGCGAACCCCATAGACTTCAATGGGAAGGCGAACTTTAAAACCTAGAAAAGCCATTTCTGGCCAGAAAACTGATTTTAAAGTTGTTTAAAGGGTGCCACGACCTGGACAGTGACATGCAGGAGGGGGATCAAGGGCAAAAATGTCTCTGAAAAATACGTTGTTGACACAGCGTTGCGTTTTGTGCTGTAAAGGGCAGAAATCACACTACATTTCTAAACTTGTGTAATAAACTGCTTTAAAACGGCCGGCGTCTACATGCCAATCAAGTCGTGTAAAGGTTACGGCCGGTTCCCACGCAAAGACAAAACGCCGCAGTAGTGGATACGGAATATATTATTGCTGGTGGAAAAACATCGCTCAGGTGATTTTATTGCAATGCAATGTCACTACTATGTGTAACGTATTGGGTTACAGCAGATGATCAGCAGGACAGCTGTCCCCAGCAGCTACATACAGAGCAGTAGAAAGTAGATTACTAGTCAGCAAAGCTACCTAAACTCTCCCTCAAACCCCTGCACAGCTCTCTCCCTATGCTAACTCATCAAGCACACACAGGCAGAATGTAAAATGGCTGCTGGGCTTCGGTTTATATATGGAAGGGAGTGGTCCGGGGGTGGTCCAGAAGGGAGAGCTGCCTGATTGGCTGCCATGTATCTGCTGGCTCTGGGGTGAGAGGTCAAAATTTGGCTCCAGCTAAGGCGAACCCAAAATTGCGAACTTCGCTAAAAGTTTGCAAACTTGCGAACACCGGACTTTCGTGCGAATTAGTTCTCCGGCGAACAGTTCGCTACATCTCTATTAAAGGAGACATATCCTATAAAAATGATGAATGTACCAGGGAATTATACTCCTCTAGATATAGAAGGATTGTGCTTAAAAAGTTGTGTTTCTGACTGATTTATTGAGAAATTCCCCCAAACCCCACTAGCCCCGCCCATCTGTGCCACTTCCTGCTGGCTGAATTCTCTGGATGAGCTGGGGAGCCGGCGGCCCTCCGTACCCTGCACTGTAGGATAGGAACCAATCAGCAGCTAGGCTGACCTGATAGGGAACTGAAGCCTGTCTGTGCTTGTGTGAGTGCAGGGCTGTGATTGGCTCTCCCCCTCCTGCTTCTGGCAGGGACCGTTAGGACACGCCCACCCCTCATGTAAAAACCCAGACAGGGACCTGAGAGGATCTATAGGGAGCTCCAATAAAGGGGCCATTGTTACAGATAGGGTTAATGTTTAGCCCAAAGGGAAACCAGCACCGGATATTATTCATAATTGCCTACAGGGTTAGGGGGTTTTTCCTTTATCCAATATGTTTCCTTTAATTTAAATATCAGTTACAGGTAAAAATAAGATGGAGACCCCTGTTGTATAGAGTGTGACTCCCAGCGTTAGGGGTGAGTGTGGCTGGGGGGCACTGGGTGCTAGGGGTGAGTGTGGCTGGGGGGGCACTGGGTGCTAGGGGTGAGTGTGGCTGGGGGACACTGGGTGCTAGGGGTGAGTGTGGCTGGGGGGACACTGGGTGCTAGGGGTGAGTGTGGCTGGGGGGCACTGGGTGCTAGGGGTGAGTGTGGCTGGGGGGACACTGGGTGCTAGGGGTGAGTGTGGCTGGGGGGACACTGGGTGCTAGGGGTGAGTGTGGCTGGGGGGACACTGGGTGCTAGGGGTGAGTGTGGCTGGGGGGACACTGGGTGCTAGGGGTGAGTGTGGCTGGGGGGCACTGGGTGCTAGGGGTGAGTGTGGCTGGGGGGCACTGGGTGCTAGGGGTGAGTGTGGCTGGGGGGGCACTGGGTGCTAGGGGTGAGTGTGGCTGGGGGACACTGGGTGCTAGGGGTGCGTGTGGCTGGGGGACACTGGGTGCTAGGGGAGAGTGTGGCTGGGGGGCACTGGGTGCTAGGGGTGAGTGTGGCTGGGGGGCACTGGGTGCTAGGGGTGAGTGTGGCTGGGGGGCACTGGGTGCTAGGGGTGAGTGTGGTTGGGGGGCACTGGGTGCTAGGGGTGAGTGTGGTTGGGGGGCACTGGGTGCTAGGGGTGAGTGTGGCTGGGGGGCACTGGGTGCTAGGGGTGAGTGTGGCTGGGGGGCACTGGGTGCTAGGGGTGAGTGTGGCTGGGGGGCACTGGGTGCTAGGGGTGAGTGTGGTTGGGGGACACTGGGTGCTAGGGGTGAGTGTGGTTGGGGGACACTGGGTGCTAGGGGTGAGTGTGGCTGGGGGGCACTGGGTGCTAGGGGTGAGTGTGGCTGGGGGGCACTGGGTGCTAGGGGTGAGTGTGGTTGGGGGACACTGGGTGCTAGGGGTGAGTGTGGTTGGGGGACACTGAGTGCTAGGGGTGAGTGTGGCTGGGGGGACACTGGGTGCTAGGGGTGAGTGTGGTTGGGGGACACTGAGTGCTAGGGGTGAGTGTGGCTGGGGGGACACTGGGTGCTAGGGGTGAGTGTGGTTGGGGGACACTGAGTGCTAGGGGTGAGTGTGGCTGGGGGCACTGGGTGCTAGGGGTGAGTGTGGCTGGGGGGGCACTGGGTGCTAGGGGTGAGTGTGGCCGGGGGGCACTGGGTGCTAGGGGTGAGTGTGGCTGGGGGACACTGGGTGCTAGGGGTGAGTGTGGCCGGGGGGCACTGGGTGCTAGGGGTGAGTGTGGCTGGGGGGACACTGGGTGCTAGGGGTGAGTGTGGCCGGGGGGCACTGGGTGCTAGGGGTGAGTGTGGCCGGGGGGCACTGGGTGCTAGGGGTGAGTGTGGCCGGGGGGCACTGGGTGCTAGGGGTGAGTGTGGCTGGGGGGACACTGGGTGCTAGGGGTGAGTGTGGCCGGGGGGCACTGGGTGCTAGGGGTGAGTGTGGCTGGGGGGACACTGGGTGCTAGGGGTGAGTGTGGCCGGGGGGCACTGGGTGCTAGGGGTGAGTGTGGCCGGGGGGCACTGGGTGCTAGGGGTGAGTGTGGCCGGGGGGCACTGGGTGCTAGGGGTGAGTGTGGCTGGGGGGACACTGGGTGCTAGGGGTGAGTGTGGCTGGGGGGGCACTGGGCTAAAGCCGGAATGTACCAGTTTGCTGCCTGTAGGGTCGCTCCTGCCCAGTAATTATACTTGACCCCACGGTTATCAGTACGGAAAAGATACAAATATAAGAACATAAGTTTCTTTCACAAAAAGTAACGGGAAATGTTTCCCTCAATCCCCTACTGTTTGGCCCCGCCCCTCTACCATCAACCCTGATTGCAGCCGCACTTTCAAGCTTGGTCGAGAGGCCACACCGACTAGTACAGCCTGACTCCGCCTCTCCTATATCCAGTAGGTTACGCCCATTAATATACGTCACTTCCTTCAGCGCTAGTGGCAACATAGAACTCCCCGCAAACAGGAAGTAGAAGAGTAATGGGCAGAGGCTACCCGGTCGCTCTCAGGTTTGGGCGGCAGGGCCCGCTGGGTACTAGTGCCCCTCAGCCTTCAGCCCATGAGCGAGTGGGTTCCGCTACTTCCTGCCCAGCTTCCGGCAGCGCAACGTCCCGCCCCCGGGAAACAAGAGCGGGTCAGTGAGGGGCTGGGGTGGCGGGGCTCCCGGGGTACTGAAATTGCTTATGGGGGTTGTTATAGTAAGGATTCTGTGTTTAACTTCTACCCACAGTCTCTCTGTCTCATACAGCCCAGGTCTGGGGCCCTTGTGTCTGGCACATTCACTTTTATCCAGAGGGAACCCCTCCCCCCCTGTAGGGAGATTTAATGGGATTCTGTGGGTCTGAGCCCCTGTAATTGTTTTGGGGGATATTGCTGGGAATAATCCCCTATAGAAATGTGTAAGTGCTTAATTCCACTTCCAGGCCCCTCCCTCCCACAAGGAGCCAATGGGAATGTGGGAGGAAGCGAGTGACCCAGTGATGGGGAAGAAGGATAAAAATGAGGAGCGGAAGGAGAGAATCCTGAATCTCACACTGGAGATTATCTATCTGCTGACTGGAGAGGTGAGGGGGGCACTGTGAGTGGCACAGTGAGAAGAGACTGTCTGTCTGTACAAAGGGGGTCTCTCTGCTGCGTTACACACTCATCATTCTCTCTCCCTCTCAATACATAGGGCTACGTCATCCCTAAGAAGAAGAGCCCAACTGTGGGTTTGGGGGCCCTGCATGCCCCTGGCTCCGTCATACAGAAGGAAAATGACAAGAAGATCCTGGAACTCATCTCCAACATCATCCAGCTGCTGACTGGAGAGGTGGGTGCGGCCCCCCAATCCCCCCTTATTGTTTAGTAACAGTGTATGATAATCCCTTTCTCTGGCTGGGGGATGACTGTAACATTGTGTGTGCCAGGTTGCCATAAGGTGTGAGGATGTTTCCATCTATTTTTCCTTGCAGGAGTGGGAGTATATAAAAGGGAACAGGATCGGGCCCCAGCAGTTCCTCTCAATAGGTGAGTACAGTTTGCAGGCACATACAATACCCAGGCTGTATGCTAATACTAGAAAAGCAAATGGCAAGTTGATGCCATATATTGATCATGGAGCAACTAAGACGATCCCTCGTAAAGTTAAAGATAAGAGGGCTCATTTACGTTCAGAAGTCCCTGCAATTTCATCTCAGTCATTTCCACATGAAATCACTTTTATTAAGGGTATTTGGCACCAATCATTGTTCTGTGCCTTTTGTTTTGAATTGAGCACTGCTGCTCCCATTGACACAGGGGAACTGTGGAGCTACCTCCACCTTCTTACTAGATGGTAGCTCCAGGGTGCCCTTTCTGCCCAGTATCAAAAGGCACAGACAGGCTTCAGTTCCCTATCAGGTCAGCCTAGCTGCTGATTGGTTCCTAGCCTACAGTGCTGCCGGCCCCCCTGCACAGCCTGGGAAAGGAGGCAGCAGGAAGTAGAACAGATGGGCGGGGCTAGTGGGGTTTTTGGGGAATTTCTCACTAAATCAGCCCCAAACACTACTTTTTAAAGTCCATTCCTTCTGTATTTAGATGAGTACAATTCATTGGCACAATATTGTTTTTCCCGCAATGTGTCCCCTTTAAGGTAGGAGATCTAAATAGATCAGGAGCAGAGAATGATTTAGGGGAGAAGATAGAACAGCAAAATGATTGCTCTGTGGGTAGGAGGAATGTGATTGGAAAAATTAATTACTGTTTCTATTATTTTCAGATATCGAAGACAGCCTGGAGGCAACATTATGTAATAAAGGGCCAAGCAAGATTGTGGCACAAGAAGAAGAAGAAGCTGATTTTGGTGCTCAAGGAAATCTCTCAGACCCTGAAGTTTCTCCGACACAACGGGACACACTTACAGATCCTAGTAAAGAGGAAGCGGCTTTATGTAAAAAAAGAAACCAATCAGATTGCAGCAATTATCCACCTACAGAACAGATACAGGAAACAGATACTTCTACTCCTATTATTGGGCGTGGTCTGGATAACACCTTGGCTGCCAATTATATATCAGTAGCTATTAAAGAGGAGGCGGCTTCATCTGAAGAGGAGAACCAATCAGATTGCAGCATTGATCCCCTTACAGAAGAGAGACACGGAACAGACACACCTACTCCTATCCTGGGGTGCAGCCCAAGTTACAGTCCCTCTGCTACTTATATATCAGATGTTATTAAAGAGGAACCAACGTCATCTGAAGGGGAAGATCACTTTGATTACAGAATCATCACAGTTTCAGATGAGATCCCGGGAGCAGATGGGCCGTCTCCTATTATGGGATGTGGCCGGAATTACAGCTTGTCTGCTCGTTCTGCAGGGAGTTCTATTAAGCACGAAACGACTTCATACGAAGAGGAGAATGGTTTAGAGTACAGAACGATCACAATTTCAGATCAGATCCATGGAGCAGATTCCCTCAGCCCTAATGAGGAGTTTAGTGATGGGCGCGTGGCCACATACAGTCAGTCCCTCACTAACCAATCCCCACTGCCATTAAAGCTCCTATACAAGTGCCCTGTGTGCAACAGATCATTCGACAGTAAGAGGGGAGCCGTTCGGCACCATAAGAGAAGCCACGAGTTAGAAAAGAAATTTTCCTGCTCCGAGTGTAAGAAAAGCTTTACCGACCGCTCCGCCCTCAAAACGCACTACAAAATCCACACGGGAGAGAAACCGTTTTCGTGCGCCGAGTGCGGGAAATCGTTTTTATACAACAAAGACCTGAAAATCCACTACAGGATCCACACGGGGGAGAAACCCTTTTCTTGTACAGAATGCGGGAAATGCTTCGCTTACAGCTCGGACCTCAAAATCCACTGGCGGCTTCACACCGGGGATAAGCCCTTCTCTTGCTCCGAATGCGGCAAATGTTTCACCCACCGCTCGGGCCTAAAGAGCCACGAACGCTACCACACAGGGGACAAGTACACGTGTGCCGAGTGCGGGAAGTGCTTCGTACATGGCTCGCAGCTAAAGAGACACCTTAGGATCCACTCAGGGGAGAAGCCGTTCTCTTGCTCTGAATGTGGGAAATGTTTCTATAACAGCTTCGAACTCACCCGACACTTCCGCACTCACACAGGGGAGAAACCATTCAGCTGCCCTGTGTGTGCTCAGTGCTTTGCCCGCCGCTCCCATCTCACTGGCCATCTCAAGTGTCACAGGGGAAATGAGGCTCCTCCCCTGGACGAGGGAAACACTTCATTCGATGCTTCTTCCTTCCAAGAGGAGATTGAATCTGCGATGGGAACGTAAAGTAACTCTCAGCTCTGATTGTCAGAGGTTCTCCTATTCAGCAACTCAGAATTCACTATGGGAAATGTTTTCCTCCTGTTCAAAAGCCAAATTTTCCCAATAAAAGTAAACACCTCTTTGCACTTTGTATTCTCAGTCTCTCTCCACCCCCTGGAAACACTGAATATTTATTGGGTACTTTTTATCTCTAAATGACACTGTTACACAGCAAATAATTCCCTCTGCCATTTAACCTTTTATTCTTCAACCAACAAATGTATTAGTAGCTGTAATATTGGTGTGTAGGCGCCATCTCAGTGCCTTGTGCCTGAGTCTGAGCTTTCAGCCAGCGCTACCCATTAGAACTGCTTTCAGCTAACCTATTGTTTCTCCTACTCCCATGTAACTGGAGGAGTCCCAAGCCGGACTTGGATTTCTTACTATTGAGTGCTATTCTGATACCTACTGGGAGCTTGCTATCTTGCTCCCTTCCCATTGTTCTGCTGATTGGCTGCTGGGGGGGAGGGGGGGGATATCACTCCAACTTGCAGCGCAGCAGTAAAGTGTGCCTGAGTCTGAGCTTTCAGCCAGCGCTACACATTAGAACTGCTTTCAGCTAACCTATTGTTTCTCCTACTCCCATGTAACTGGAGGAGTCCCAAGCCGGACTTGGATTTCTTACTATTGAGTGCTATTCTGATACCTACTGGGAGCTGCTATCTTGCTCCCTTCCCATTGTTCTGCTGATCGGCTGCTGGGGGTGTGGGGGGGGGGGAAGAATATCACTCAAACTTAAGTCACACTTTACTGCTGCGGTGCAAGTTGAGCACAGGTCACTTGGCTGTGGCACCCTGGGAAATGAAGAATATGGCTAGCCCCATGTGACATTTTAAAATTAATATTAAAAAAAATCTGTAAACTGGGTATGTTTTGAAAAAAGACCATCTTTTTTTCTGTGGCAATATTCCTTTAAACCCACCTGAGTCAGTCCCATAATAACAGCATAATAATGACATTAATCTGCCACAGATTCACTTGTGCAGACTTTGGCAGGATCCCATTTTATATCTAAATCCAAATACCTAGTTTTCCAAATCACAGTGCTAGTACACTGGCTGCAGCACCATTTGGACTGATCAGATGGCACTGGGGGCCCCGAGCTGCACTTGGGCCTGTGGGGCCGTTGGTTACACCACTGCAACTGAGACTTATGATGGCAGCCACTCGCCTCTTTTCTATTACATCACAAGAAGCTTAAGCTCAGTACTGTTTGTGGGGCCAATACTTGCCCTGATGGGCTCTCACTTCAATCCCCCCAATCACACACCCAATCTACACACCACCATTCCCCACCAGGCTTTTTTGCCCCCACTTTTCTACAATTAGATCCACTTCCATTATGTCCTTCATCAGGATGTTGCCTGCAAGGTGTTAATGAAAATAATTAGGGGCTGCATATCTGTCCCCAACCTATGGCTTTACCCTAGAATTTAGGCCAGATCTGCCTTTTTGGACTGTAAAGGTCCCCATACACCTTAAGATCCGCTCGCTTGGTGATGTCGCCAAGCGAGTGGATCTTCTCCCGATATCCCCACCTACGGGTGGGCGATATCGAGAGAACCCAGGATCATGACGGATATAGGAAAAGTCGGTCCGGGGACCGCATCAATGAGCCGACGCGGTCCCCGATCCGACTAGATTTTCTAACCTGCCCAATCAAGATTTAGGGGATTTCAGGCCAGATATCGGTCGGGCAGGCCCGTTGGGAGTGCCCATACACGGGCCAATTAGCTGCCGAATCAGTCCAAGGGACCCATATTGGCAGCTACTATCGGCCTGTGTATGGGGACCTTTATTTAGTTGTTCATGGGCGGATACAGATTCAGTTAGCCCCGCCCAGGAGCCCATGGGTGGGGACAGACAAGGGGTCTATGGGGCGCAGCCTAGCCACGTGCAGCAAGAATCGGAAGGGTGCAAACATGGCGCGCTGAGTCTGCATCCGACACGATAGGAGCGACTTTTTTTATGTGAATTGAAATACATTGACTGTCATGTGGAGACGCAGGAACAGAACACTTCATCCGACTTTATATTAAAGCCTTTGGAGGTCAGATTTTGTAGTGTCCTACAGCATCTCGTACTGTTACATGGAGGCTCAGATTAAAGGGGACATATTGTGGTGAAAAAGAATATTGTGCCAATGAATTGTACTTATCTAAATACAGAAGGAATGGGCTTTAAAGGAGACATATTGGATAAATGGAAAACCCCCTGTAGGCAATTATGAATAATATCCGGTGCTGGTTTCCCTTTGGGCTAAACATTAACCCTATCTGTAAAAATGGCCCCTTTATTGGAGCTCCCTATAGATCCTCTCAGGTCCCTGTCTGGGTTTCACATGAGGGGTGGGCGTGTCCTAACGGTCCCTGCCAGAAGCACAGTAGGAGGGGGAGAGCCAATCACAGCCCTGCAGTCACACAAGCACAGACAGGCTTCAGTTCCCTATCAGGTCAGCCTAGCTGCTGATTGGTTCCTATCCTACAGTGCAGGGTACGGAGGGCCGCCGGCTCCCCAGCTCATCCAGAGAATTCAGCCAGCAGGAAGTGGAACAGATGGGCGGGGCTAGTGGGGTTTTGGGGGAATTTCTCAATAAATCAGTCAGAAACACAACTTTAAGCACAATCCTTCTATATCTAGAGGAGTATAATTCCCTGGTACATTCATCATTTTTATAGGATATGTCTCCTTTAAAGAATACAAAAGGAGGAGGGTTTTCACTGAGGTTAAGGGTTGCCAGTCTGTCCTTCCTACTACGGCCATGTTTTCCCCCATTAATAACATTGGCACCATGGCAATAATCCTGGCCGGACACTAAATCACTTCCAAGGTGGAAAAGAAAAAAATGCCTTGAGATGATGTAAATTTATATTAATTGCTAAAATAAAATTGGAATCCAAAGGATATTTCATTGAAATTAAATCAAAATTCCTTCTTTTGCTTGGAATAATGAGAAGTGTTGTGGCGTCACTTGTTATGACATCAAACAGGTGGTACTCTGGTTGCTAGGGTTCAAACTACCTTAGCAACCAGGGAGTGGTTTGAAGGAGAGGCTGGTATATGAATAGGGGAGGGGCTGAATAGAAAGATAAGTTATAAAAATGAACAATAACAATAAAACTGGAGCCTCACAGAGCAATAGGGTTTGGCTGCCGGGGTCAGTGACCCCCATTTGAAAGCTGCAAAGAGGTAGAAAAAGAAGGGAAATAATTCAAAAATGGAGACTAATTAAAAAGTTAGAATTGACCATTTTACAACTTGAAGGTGAGGCAACGCTGCAGTTAAATGACAGTTCCAGAGAAATCTCTTTATATATTTATTATAGAAAACGAGTTTAAGATGAACTTTAAGATGTTTTTTTTGTTTTGTTTTTTTTGCATCCAATTTTCTGCACAGACAGGAATCTGTAGCGTTCCCTCACGTCACTCAGAATAAAGTCGTATTTCCGGCGGCGTGTTTCCTCCGATGCACGACCAGGTTGGACTGCTGCGTAAAACATTTGCCGCATTCGGGACAAGAAAACGGTTTCACGCCCGTGTGAATTCGCTGATGCAAATTCAGTTGCAATTTGCGTTTGAAACCTTTCCCGCACTCGGAACAAGAGTAGGGTCGTTCGCCCGTGTGAGCTCTGTTGTGTGCCTTAAAGTGCGAGCGATACCTGAAGCACTTCCCGCACTCGGAGCAGCTGAATGGTTTCTCCCCCGTGTGAATCTTCTGGTGCTCGGTGAAGACGGAGCGATAGGAAAAGCTTTTGCCGCATTCCTGACAAGAAAATGGCCTCTCTCCCGTGTGAATTCTCATGTGCGCGGTGAGGATGGCGTAACTGGTGAAACATTTGCCGCATTCGGAGCAGGAATAGGGTTTCTCCCCCGTGTGAGTCCGTAGGTGCACTTTGAGGTTTGATCGGCTTAAGAAAATTTTCCCGCACTCCGAACAAGGACACGTCTGCCCGGTGTGAACTCTCTTATGCACATTGAGGGAGGTGCGACTCATGAAACACTTTCCACACTCAGGGCAGGAAACAGTTTTGCGTTCACTGACACTTTGAATCACGGCGTTATTCGGAAAACCTTCGCCGGAACTAAAGGACAGAGTCGCTGTGTGGCTCTGGAGATGGATTTTCAGCTGAGTACTTTGTGTGTAACCTTTGCCACATACGGAGCAAGAATATGGTTTCTCAGCCGAGTGAGATTTCTGATGTGTAACGAAGTTAGACCTAAATGTAAAGCGTTTGCCGCAGTCGGAACAGGAAAATGGTTTATCCCCGGTGTGTATTCTCTGGTGCGCGGTGACATCTGCTCTGCGCACAAAACCTTTCCCACATTCAGAACAAGAGAAAGGTTTCTCCCCTGTGTGAGTTCTCTGATGTTCCATAAATGAGCGTTTTTGTCGGAAACATTTCCCACATTCCAGGCAAGAATAAGGCTTCTCCCCTGTGCAAGTTCTCTCCTGTCTACAGTTTCTCTTCTTTGTGCTGGAAAATGAAGAATGTTTATAACTCACCGGTAGGGCTTCTGATTTTTGGTGGGAAGTGGGAACTGTGTTTAGTGTTTTGCTATTTTCACTGCAATCGGTTTCTGAGGGAACGTTACTCAGGCTGCACCCCATGATAGGAGTAGGCGTGTCTGTTCCCTGTATCTGTTCTGTAAGGGGATTAATGCTGCAATCTGATTGGTTCCCCCCTTCACATGAAGCCGCCTCCTCTTTTATATCATCTAATATAGAATTATCTGCCGAGCTGTTATTCAGGCTGCACCCCATGATAGGAGTAGGTGTGTCTGTTCCCTGTATCTGTTCTGTAAGGGGATTAATGCTGCAATCTGATTGGTTTCCCCCTTTACACGGCACCTTTGTAATATCATTTGCTGGTGGGGGCTGTTCCGCTGTGTTCGGGAGATTTCCGTCAGCACAAGAATCTGCCCCTTCAGCCCCAATCTTGCTTGGCTCATTATTATAACATAATGTTCCTCCCAGATCAGCTGGAATCTCTCTCTTATCTTCATATTCACCGTCTGGCAGAGAGAACAGAACATGAATAACCCTGGAATGGTTTGGTTATTACAGAAAAAGAACAGTTTAGATTATCCTGCCAGGGAACTTTATCTCATCCCCCCAAGCCTTCTCATGTATATAACTATCATACAATGGCAAATACTTCCTGGCACTATGATGGACATGTTTCTGGAAAACGAGTCATTTATGTTAAGAAGCATCAGGATCTTGTCAGGGAAAGGGAAAAAAAAAAGAAGACAAACTGCCCAGTATTTTTGGGTATTTATTATACTACCAACAACACATTAGGAAGGTCAGGGTCCACCTAAGATTTGTTAAGTTGACTTTATAGGCCAAGTTCATTGAGTAAACAATATTTTGTGCCCTGCACCCATTACTCACCCAGTGGGCGGAGCTGCTGGGGCTCCTCCTCCTCTATTCCTTCCCTGTAAAGGGCCTTGTTTTCTTTTATATACTCCCACTCCTCCAAGGAAAAATAGATGGAAACATCCTCACACCTTATGGCAACCTGGCACACACAATGTTACAGTCATCCCCCAGCCAGAGAAAGGGATTATCATACACTGTTACTAAACAATAAGGGGGGATTGGGGGGCCGCACCCACCTCTCCAGTCAGCAGCTGGATGATGTTGGAGATGAGTTCCAGGATCTTCTTGTCATTTTCCTTCTGTATGACGGAGCCAGGGGCATGCAGGGCCCCCAAACCCACAGTTGGGCTCTTCTTCTTAGGGATGACGTAGCCCTATGTATTGAGAGGGAGAGAGAATGATGAGTGTGTAACGCAGCAGAGAGACCCCCTTTGTACAGACAGACAGTCTCTTCTCACTGTGCCACTCACAGTGCCCCCCTCACCTCTCCAGTCAGCAGATAGATAATCTCCAGTGTGAGATTCAGGATTCTCTCCTTCCGCTCCTCATTTTTATCCTTCTTCCCCATCACTGGGTCACTCGCTTCCTCCCACATTCCCATTGGCTCCTTGTGGGAGGGAGGGGCCTGGAAGTGGAATTAAAGGAGACATATTGGATAAATGGGGAAAAACACTTATTTTGTAGGCAATTATGAATAATATCCGGTGCTGGTTTCCCTTTGGGCTAAACATTAACCCTATCTGTAACAATGGCCCCTTTATTGGAGCTCCCTATAGATCCTCTCAGGTCCCTGTCTGGGTTTCAAATGAGGGGTGGGCGTGTCCTAACGGTCCCTGCCAAAAGCACAGTAGGAGGGGGAGAGCCAATCACAGCCCTGCACTCACACAAGCACAGACAGGCTTCAGTTCCCTATCAGGTCAGCCTGGCTGCTGATTGGTTCCTATCCTACAGTGCAGGGTACGGAGGGCCGCCGGCTCCCCAGCTCATCCAGAGAATTCAGCCAGCAGGAAGTGGAACAGATGGGCGGGGCTAGTGGGGTTTGGGGGAAAGGAGGCAGCAGGAAGTGGAACAGATGGGCGGGGCTAGTGGGGTTTTGGGGAAAGGAGGCAGCAGGAAGTGGAACAGATGGGCGGGGCTAGTGGGGTTTGGGGGAATTTCTCAATAAATCAGTCAGAAACACAACTTTTTTAAGCACAATCCTTCTATATCTAGAGGAGTATAATTCACTGATACATTCTTAATTTTTATAGGATATGTCTCCTTTAAGCAGTTACACATTGATATACGGTATTATTCCCATTCATATACCTTAAAACTGAGAAGTGTAGATATATATGTTCCTGCATTGAGAGTTAAAATACCAGGAAACCCAAAATATCTTGAATGAGAACTGCCCATCAATATAATGTATGTAGGGACCCATAGGGTTAAGCTCCCTATGGTGTTATCCCTTATCTTTCCTTATCTGTGCTGTAATAGGGCAGAGCCCTCTACACTCAGATTACAGTTATTAGGCTACCCCCTATAGGTTTAGCTCAGGTTGACCACTCCCCTTGGCAGACTATATAGTGTCTTGCACAAGGAAGTGTCTTCCTCTCTGGCTGCTGTTGTCTCAGACTTCACGTCATTGAGCCTGGAGGCATAAGGCCCCAGTAAGGAGAACCAGCCATTTGTAAAGTCGGGACAGGGCCCCGTGAATGAGAGAAAGCCAGCACAGTCAGTATTATATAATAGCACCCTCTAGAAGTGGTGAGAATAGATAGCTTATTTAGCAAGGGCAGTTAATAGCCCCAACCAGGAGTTGTAAAAGGGTTTAGCCTACCCCGGCTCTGTAGTCGTTCTTTAGGGACCGGTTTATTAGACGCCAGGTACCAGTGTTAGGAGCTCTCCCCTGGGCCACAGTCGGCCGGAACTCTCCCTACTGAAAGGTCTATATCTCAGGTGTAAACTAGTCCTCTGTGCATCCTCCAAGTGGGGTTATTCTGTTCCTAAGTGTCACACTTGCTACTATATCCATTGTGACATAATCCTATACTGCTGTGTCTGTGAGTATAATCCCTGCTGCACTATTGAGTTGTGTCTTGTCCAATAAACTTGTACTATAGTTCATCAGCAAGAACCTTTCTGGCGTCCATTACTCTATCTGCACCACACAAGCTCTTTCTAGTTGTAGTTCAACTACACCCTCAGCTCCATTAGTACCTCCCATATAGCGGAGGCCCATTCCTGTGTAACACATGCTCTATACCTATCACTAGCCTGGGTTTGGCCATATTATAGCCAAATAGGTGTTACATGTATATACCTCAATGCTATAGCTTATTCTCCTAACACCAGTGCTTGGAAGTTCCCCTATAATTGCCCCCATGTCTCACCCTCTGCCCCAAGCCCAAGGGGCCATAGTCTCTACTGTAAGTTCCCAGTTGAAGGTAAGAATAAATGTAATGGGAAAATACCCATGTGAGTGGGCGACCCCACCCGGGGCCATAGCAACCGACCCTGACAGTCTCACTGCCCCCGGACTTACCTGCTCCGGGCTCCCGGCTCTGCTTCCCTGGGGGAGAACGCTGAGTTGCCTGTAGCTGAGCAGGAGGGGGTGGGGCAAACTCACTCATTGGCTTAGAGGAAAGGGGTGGGACAAAAACAGCCAGTAGTACCAAGCCGTGCTACGTCAACCAAGGCTAAATGTACAACCTAACCACCCATTAGAGAGCAACGTGATTGGATTAAAAGCAAGAGGGCGGGGACAAATGAGTTACGGGCTAGTTGGAAATTCTCGAACATTGCCGTTTTGCCTTTGCTCATGGCTAATATATAGCCTTATACTAATAACAGAGTTAGAGATTTTACCTTCTGTCCCTCACACTTAGGTCCCAATTCTCTCCAGTAATCCAATCATCTCACGCTGCACAGTTATTTTCCGCCCTTACTTGTGACACTCTTCCGGAAAGCAAAGCATCATGGGAAACAGCTGCTCAGTGAGGGACGGAGGCCGCACTGTCACTATCAGGTTTGGTTGGCAAGACAAACTAGTTTCTATTGGCTGTTTCTGTCCCGCCTCTTCTCTTCCTGGCCAATAAGCGATTACGTCCTTCCCACACTTAGCCACTGAGCGAATGTGCCCCGCCCTTTCTTGCGCGGATTGAGGCAGCACAGCATCCTGGGAAAGAAGCTGGCTAACAGGTCAGTGTGGGGCAGCGCTGGGCGGGGGTGTAGCTATCTGGTTTGGTTGCTATGGCCCTGGCTGGGTGGCTGCAGCGTTACAGGTAACGTCTCCCTTATACAGTGATTATTGTGGGAGCTGTGACAGGGCTGTGCCGTTACCAGTGCAGTCCTCGCCACTCGGCAGTGCTGCAAAGCGAGGGGGATACGCTGCCTTGTCTCTCTGCCTTTCCCCCCACATCCCTCTGTGGGTCCCTGTGAGGCAGCCGGCTGGGCATCTCCTTGTGCAGCTTGGGAGCCATCTGTGGGCTTTCATTTATTGTATTAATGCCCCATATTCCTCCTGCAGATAATGCTAACCGGGGGTAAAGCTGCACAGCCTGCCCCATACTCACATCTATCATCCCGGGCTGTCTCCCCAATCCCCTGCCTGTCTCTATGTCTCTAGCGCTGTCTCCCCAATCCCCTGCCTGTCTCTCTGTCTCTAGCGCTGTCTCCCCAATCCCCTGCCTGTCTCTATGTCTCTAGCGCTGTCTCCCCAATCCCCTGCCTGTCTCTATGTCTCTAGCGCTGTCTCCCCAATCCCCTGCCTGTCTCTATGTCTCTAGCGCTGTCTCCCCAATCCCCTGCCTGTCTCTTTGTCTCTAGCGCTGTCTCCCCAATCCCCTGCCTGTCTCTCTGTCTCTAGCGCTGTCTCCCCAATCCCCTGCCTGTCTCTATGTCTCTAGCGCTGTCTCCCCAATCCCCTGCCTGTCTCTTTGTCTCTAGCGCTGTCTCCCCAATCCCCTGCCTGTCTCTTTGTCTCTAGCGCTGTCTCCCCAATCCCCTGCCTGTCTCTTTGTCTCTAGCGCTGTCTCCCCAATCCCCTGCCTGTCTCTCTGTCTCTAGCGCTGTCTCCCCAATCCCCTGCCTGTCTCTTTGTCTCTAGCGCTGTCTCCCCAATCCCCTGCCTGTCTCTTTGTCTCTAGTGCTGTCTCCCCAATCCCCTGCCTGTCTCTTTGTCTCTAGCGCTGTCTCCCCAATCCCCTGCCTGTCTCTAGCGCTGTCTCCCCAATCCCCTGCCTGTCTCTTTGTCTCTAGCGCTGTCTCCCCAATCCCCTGCCTGTCTCTTTGTCTCTAGCGCTGTCTCCCCAATCCCCTGCCTGTCTCTTTGTCTCTAGCACTGTCTCCCCAATCCCCTGCCTGTCTCTTTGTCTCTAGCACTGTATCCCCAATCCCCTGCCTGTCTCTTTGTCTCTAGCGCTGTCTCCCCAATCCCCTGCCTGTCTCTTTGTCTCTAGCGCTGTCTCCCCAATCCCCTGCCTGTCTCTATGTCTCTAGCGCTGTCTCCCCAATCCCCTGCCTGTCTCTTTGTCTCTATCGCTGTCTCCCCAATCCCCTGCCTGTCGCGCTGTCTCCCCAATCCCCTGCCTGTCTCTTTGTCTCTAGTGCTGTCTCCCCAATCCCCTGCCTGTCTCTTTGTCTCTAGCGCTGTCTCCCCAATCCCCTGCCTGTCTCTAGCGCTGTCTCCCCAATCCCCTGCCTGTCTCTTTGTCTCTAGCGCTGTCTCCCCAATCCCCTGCCTGTCTCTTTGTCTCTAGCGCTGTCTCCCCAATCCCCTGCCTGTCTCTTTGTCTCTAGCACTGTCTCCCCAATCCCCTGCCTGTCTCTTTGTCTCTAGCACTGTCTCCCCAATCCCCTGCCTGTCTCTTTGTCTCTAGCGCTGTCTCCCCAATCCCCTGCCTGTCTCTTTGTCTCTAGCGCTGTCTCCCCAATCCCCTGCCTGTCTCTATGTCTCTAGCGCTGTCTCCCCAATCCCCTGCCTGTCTCTTTGTCTCTATCGCTGTCTCCCCAATCCCCTGCCTGTCGCGCTGTCTCCCCAATCCCCTGCCTGTCTCTTTGTCTCTAGCGCTGTCTCCCCAATCCCCTGCCTGTCTCTATGTCTCTAGCGCTGTCTCCCCAATCCCCTGCCTGTCTCTTTGTCTCTATCGCTGTCTCCCCAATCCCCTGCCTGTCTCTTTGTCTCTATCGCTGTCTCCCCAATCCCCTGCCTGTCTCTTTGTCTCTAGCGCTGTCTCCCCAATCCCCTGCCTGTCTCTTTGTCTCTATCGCTGTCTCCCCAATCCCCTGCCTGTCTCTTTGTCTCTAGCGCTGTCTCCCCAATCCCCTGCCTGTCTCTTTGTCTCTATCGCTGCCATCTGCTTCTCCTTTGTCTGTGTCTGTAGGCAGGACATCTGCTCCGCTGCTCAGCACATTCCCAGCCGGGCTCCGCTGCCGACTCAGAGGCGTCAGTCTGTTTCGCTGCATCTTGGAAATGTGCCGAGATCTCTGTACATTATTTATTATTTGTGGTTTTTGAGTTATTTAGCTTTATATTCAGCAGCTATTTGGTTGCTAGGGGGAAAATTACCTTAGCAACCAGGCACTGATTTTAATGAGGGGTTGGAATACAAATAGGAGAGGGCTTTCATATAAAAATGATTTATAAGAAGTAGCAATGACAATAAAGTTATAGCCTTATAGCCTTATAGAGCTTTGTCTTTTGGCTGCCGGGGTCAGTGACCCCCATTTGAAAGCTGGAGAGAGTCAGGAGGAAAAAACAAATAATTCAAAAACTATAAAAAAAAAAATAAAAATGAAAAGCTGCTTGGAATTAGCTCTGACATACTAAAAGTTAACTTAAAGGCTAACGCCCCGTGTGTAATAAAAGGCACTAAGGTTGCCCAGTAGCAGTAACCCATAGCAACCAATAAGCTGTTGTCTTTTTGCTGTTGCTGATTGGTTGCTATGGGTTACTGCTCTTGGGCAAACTTTTTTTACATATGATTTTATGATTGGTTAATGCTACAAAACACCTTATAAAGTATAATAATGCCTTGTGCTTCCAGTTAATAATCGCTAAAGGCTTTTTATCTCCGGCAGCTACTTGTTTCTAATGATATATCTGCGCCATGAAATAGAAAGCACATTGCTGATAAATATCAGAGCTTCTGCAACACAATGTTCTTATATTATTGTAACAATAACACTGACACAACACAGTCAGTGTATCCCCCCCCCAGTGTTCCTATAGGGCTTATGGAAAATGCACTGTGCAGGGCTGTGCTGAACTGTCTGCCCCCCCCCCCTACTGCAGTACATTGGGACTGGGAGACGGAATGATCCTGCTGCGAGGGGCAGAACAGAGAAACAAGAGAAGAAATGTTATACTGAAACCCTGAATGGCCGCTGTACTGATGCTTTTGCTCATATAGTGAAGAGGGGACATTCCCCATGTTACAAGGAGAAAAGGCCAATGGGGCAAAAACAAAACATGGTAGTGCTTTCCCTTGGTTATTTAATAAACATAGAGATCAGTGGGAAGCAAAGCAATTTCTGTGCAACTGCAGTAAAGTTTAGGAATATTACTGGAAATAATACACTATATACGATAAATCTCTCTGTTTAATTCCAGGGGCACTTCGAGGCCAGTCCCTCCCACAAGGAGCCAATGGGAATGTGGGAGGAAGCAAGTGACCCAGTGATGGGGAAGAAGGATAAAAATGAGGAGCGGAAGGAGAGAATCCTGAATCTCACACTGGAGATTATCTATCTGCTGACTGGAGAGGTGAGGGGGGCACTGTGAGTGGCACAGTGAGAAGAGACTGTCTGTCTGTACAAAGGGGGTCTCTCTGCTGCGTTACACACTCATCATTCTCTCTCCCTCTCAATACATAGGGCTACGTCATCCCTAAGAAGAAGAGCCCAACTGTGGGTTTGGGGGCCCTGCATGCCCCTGGCTCCGTCATACAGAAGGAAAATGACAAGAAGATCCTGGAACTCATCTCCAACATCATCCAGCTGCTGACTGGAGAGGTGGGTGCGGCCCCCCAATCCCCCCTTATTGTTTAGTAACAGTGTATGATAATCCCTTTCTCTGGCTGGGGGATGACTGTAACATTGTGTGTGCCAGGTTGCCATAAGGTGTGAGGATGTTTCCATCTATTTTTCCTTGGAGGAGTGGGAGTATATAAAAGGAAACAAGGCCCTTTACAGGGAAGGGATAAAGGAGGAGGAGCCCCAGCAGCTCCGCCCACTGGGTGAGTACAGTTTCCTTGCATAATATCATGTTCATCTGAACGGAAAACAAAGAAAAAGAAATGAGTCACAATCTGTAACTCTCACTAATTCCGGGTTGTACAGAAGTTACATTAAGACAAATTTTGTGATATTTCCCTTTTAAGCAAATCTAACATGTAATATAAGCTTTGTCTCATGGAAATAAGACATTTTCAAAATAATGAATTAAAAATTCTGTCCTGTTTCTAAAGTAACCAAGTTACCCTCCCCCCTTGGCATCTGTCTCCCATCATTCTCTGTTTGTGCAGAAGTCGGGGGGTCAGATTTTGATTGACAGATTTAATATATCTCTCTGGGACGCCCTTTCCCGGCAGATATGATAGTGAGTAACTTTGTCATTTCATAAACAGTACAGAATTTATTATATGGAGAAAGTTTATATCAGTGAGATGAAGTTTATGTTACATTTTTATTTTTTTCATTGGGAGATGGTGGTGTCTACGCTTCTGATTATGTTCCTATCTTGGAGGAGGAGTTAATTGTGGGAGGAGAGGGGTAGCTAAGTGCTTAGGGGGGCAGACCCCTGGGTACAGTGGGATGTAGGCAGCCAATAACCTTTGCCGGCACAACAGAAAATGTCAATTGTCAAACCTATGGGGTCTCCTGAGCCCCTGACTGGCCACCAACAAAATGGCGGTTCACTTGTACCCTGTCAGCTTGGCTCTAAATACACTTTCCATGTATCCCATTAGTTCATGTTCTTTTTTGAGAGGATTCCAAATCTCACACACACAAAGCGGTTATTTCATGTAGAGCTTTAACTCATGAGACTCATTTTCTCTGTTTGTATTTTGACCAGACGGTGAATCTGAAGGTAAGAGAGAGATTCCAGCTGAGCTGAAAAGGACGTTATATAATACTGACCCAAGAAACACAGAGGCTGAAGAAGAAGATTTCTGTGAAGATGACAATCTTACAACTGAAATGTCTCCAGTGGAACAGCCCTCACCAGCCAATGGGATTAAAGAGGAGGCAGCTTCATGGGAAGGGGGAAACCAATCAGATTGCAGCATTAATCCCCTTACAGAACAGATACAGGGAACAGACACACCTACTCCTATCATGGGGTGCAGCCTGAATAACAGCTCGGCAGATAATTATATATCAAATGGGATTATGGAGGAGGAGGAGGCGGCGGCTTCTTGTGAGGGAGGAAACCAAGCCGATTGCAGCATTAATCCCCTTACAGACCAAACAGAGGAGACAGAGACCCCTACTCCTATCATGGGGTGCAGCCTGTATGACAGCTTTATAGCTAATTATATATCTAATGCTATTAAAGAGGCGTCGGCTTCATGGGAAGGCCGGGACCAATCAGATTGCAGCATGAATCCCCTTGCAGAGCAGATACAGGGATCATATGCACCAGCTTCTATTATGGGGTGCAGCCTGGATTTCTGCCCTTCAGAAATGATGTGCAGGGAAAGCAGCAAGTTCCTATACACGTCTAAAATAAGAACCACGACGCTGCCGGCGATATATAACTGCGCCGTTTGCCATAAGGGCTTCAGCAGGAAGAAGAATCTGGTGAGGCACGAGAGAATCCACACGGGCATCAACACGTTCTCGTGCCCCGAGTGCGGGAAATGCTTCGCACAGAAAGCGCACCTCATTGTGCACCACAGAACTCACACCGGAGAGAAACCCTTCGCCTGCTCCGACTGCGGCAAATGCTTCCGCCAAAACTCCCAGCTGAACGCCCACCAGCGGATCCACAAGGGGGAGAAGCCGTTCTCGTGCTCCGAGTGCGGCAAACGTTTCACACTTCGCTCCCACCTCATCGTGCACCAGAGAACTCACACCGGGGAGAAGCCGTTCTGCTGCTCCGAGTGCGGCAAATGCTTCTCCGACAAATCGCAGCTGAACGTGCACCACCAGCGCCACACGGGGAAGAAGCCGTTCTCTTGCTCCGAATGCGGCAAGTGTTTCACCGCGCGGGCGAGCCTCAACGCACACCAGAAAATCCACTTTGGCGGGAAAACCTTCGCTTGCCCCGAATGCGCCAAATGCTTCACGCACCGCTCGCAGCTGAATCTGCACCTGAAAATTCACACAGGGGAGAAACCTTTCTCTTGCTCCAAATGTGGCAAATGCTTTGCGCGCCCCTCCAATCTGGCCTCGCACCACAGAGTTCACCATTAATACTGTTTGTAACAAGGCCGGAAGTCTCTAATGAGAACTTTAATTGTTGTAAATTCACATTAAAGGGGAACTCCACCCCGAACACAACTTACGTTTTTTTTGAAAAGTAAACATCATTTCAAGCGACTTTGCAATATACATCAATTTTAAAATATGCAGCCTGATTTTTTTTAAAGTAATGAAATGATGGTCTGGAACAGTTCCCTAAGCCCTGCCTCCTGCTGATCTGGCAGATTACTTTGTAATAACAGTAGTCACCTGTCCTCAGCCTGCATCCTCCCAATCCCACAATCCCCTGCTGCACCCATGATGTCAATAAGGAAAGGAACATCCCAGTGCAATGCATTGTGGGTTTTGTAGTTCCTGCATGCTGTCTGTAAAATGTGGAGAAGTTGTTACAATTTGTAACATCAATGTTTTAGTCCCTCCTCCCTTGCCAGGATTTTAATGATGCAGAAAGAGAAGAACTGTTTTGCAGCTGGATTTCAGCATTTTGAAGGAAGAGATTACAGTGATAGGTATATAAGGGGCTTCTGTGTTGTGTGGGGCTCTTTATAGGGATTTAGTCATGATATTTATGGGGTACTTTTTATCTTTAAATGACCCTGTTACACAGCAAATAATTCCCTTTGCCATTTAACCTTTTATTCTTCAACCAACAAATGTATTTGTAGCTATAATATTGGTGTGTAGGCGCCATCTCAGTGCCTTGTGCCTGAGTCTGAGCTTTCAGCCAGCGCTACCCATTAGAACTGCTTTCAGCTAACCTATTGTTTCTCCTACTCCCATGTAACTGGAGGAGTCCCAAGCCGGACTTGGATTTCTTACTATTGAGTGCTATTCTGATACCTACTGGGAGCTGCTATCTTGCTCCCTTCCCATTGTTCTGCTGATCGGCTGCTGGGGGTGAGGGGGGGGGGATATCACTCCAACTTGCAGCGCAGCAGTAAAGTGTGAGTGAAGTTTATCAGAGCACAGGTCACATGGCTGTGGCACCCTGGGAAATGAAGAATATGGCTAGCTGGAGAAGCTCTATTAACTGATGGGATTTGTAACAAGCATGAGTTCCCCTTAAAATTAAACCTGCCGAAGAATTAGGTGCCTTTCCCCTGGGGTGTCTGTACCATTACTTTGGGTGTCCGTATGATGGCGTAATATTTAATAATGAGGAGCCTGGGTCATGTGGCAGATGAAGTGCAATAAGTGTTTGTGGGTAGGTTTGTCTCTGCCTAGTAACTTACAGTAACCAATCAGATGCCTGTGTGTAATTCCAACTGTATTAGACAAGGAAATACACTGCGGATTAACAGCCACAACGTTAGTATTTATTAGCTAGATGCTGATTGGTTGCTATGGGTTACCGGCTTGAGGCAGACTTTGCTGACCCACAGTCTGTGCACCCAGTAAACTGAACATGCAGTACTATGTTTTTATATTTAATGTTATTCTAATTAATCTTTTTTATGTAACGTGTATGACTTGCCTGGGTATCGTTACCAGTTTTTATTAAATACATTTTATAATAATAATATTTGTTTTGCCTTGCTGGAAATTTACAATCAAGAAGGTAAAAGCAAAGAACTTGAGATTTAAAGTAAATATGGGCTTCAGTTCCCTATCAGGTCAGCCTAGCTGCTGATTGGCTCCTATCCTACAGTGCCGCCGCCCCCTGCACAGCCTGGGAAAGGAGGCAGCAGGAAGTGGCACAGATGGGCGGGGCTAGTGGGGTTTGGGGGGAAAATGTTAATAAATAAGTCAGAAAAACAACTTTTTTTTATAGCCCATTCCTTCAGTATTAGGTGGGTTTATTGGCACAATATTGTTATTCACACAATGTCCCCTTTAAAGGAGACATATCCTATAAAAATGATGAATGTACCAGGGAATTATACTCCTCTAGATATAGAAGGATTGTGCTTAAAGTTGTGTTTCTGACTGATTTATTGAGAAATTCGCCCAAAATCCCACTAGCCCCGCCCATCTGTTCCACTTCCTGCTGGCTGAATTCTCTGGATGAGCTGGGGAGCCGGCGGCCCTCCGTACCCTGCACTGTAGGACAGGAACCAATCAGCAGCTAGGCTGACCTGATAGGGAACTGAAGCCTGTCTGTGCTTGTGTGAGTGCAGGGCTGTGATTGGCTCTCCCCCTCCTACAGGGACCGTTAGGCCACGCCCACCCCTCATGTGAAACCCAGACAGGGACCTGAGAGGATCTATAGGGAGCTCCAATAAAGGGGCCATTGTTACAGATAGGGTTAATGTTTAGCCCAAAGGGAAACCAGCACCGGATATTATTCATGGGGTTTCCCATTTATCCAATATGTCTCCTTTAAAGGAGACATATTGGATAAATGGGAAACCCCTAACCCTGTAGGCAATTATGAATAATATCCGGTGCTGGTTTCCCTTTGGGCTAAACATTAACCCTATCTGTAACAATGGCCCCTTTATTGGAGCTCCCTATAGATCCTCTCAGGTCCCTGTCTGGGTTTCACATGAGGGGTGGGCGTGGCCTAACGGTCCCTGCCAGAAGCACAGTAGGAGGGGGAGAGCCAATCACAGCCCTGCACTCACACAAGCACAGACAGGCTTCAGTTCCCTATCAGGTCAGCCTAGCTGCTGATTGGTTCCTATCCTACAGTGCAGGGTACGGAGGGCCGCCGGCTCCCCAGCTCATCCAGAGAATTCAGCCAGCAGGAAGTGGCACAGATGGGCGGGGCTAGTGGGGTTTTTGTGGAATTTCTCAATAAATCAGTCAGAAAGACAACTTTTTAAGCCCAATCCTTCTATATCTAGAGGAGTATAATTCCCTGGTACATTCATCATTTTTATAGGATATGTCTCCTTTAAGAGCTTTTGGGTAAATGGCACAGGGTAATGTGCTAGTGCGTCGGCAGAGCCCCCCATTCCCCCAGCGCAGGAGGGGCTGTTGCAATAAAGATTGTGCTTCTCTCTTCATATAAAGTTCCTATTTGTTGCTGCAAAGCTTTATGTTCCTAATGGAACCCCCTGAGGTGGATCCTCTCACCCCCCACTAGGGGGAGGCGCTGTGCCCTATCTACTCTGGCTCTGACTGGCCATTGAGGATCCCTTGACCATGAACTATCGGTTCCGCCTGTAGATTGGAGCAGCCATAGCAGTTACAATGTATAGAAATCAATGTGCCTGTGGGGGGCGCCATAGAGACACCACCTGCACTTTCAGTAACTAAATGTTCTGTCTCAGGCAGGACCCTCCCCATTTCATCCCATTCTCGCTTATTTCCGGCTCCCTGTGTCTGCTCAGTGTTTGCTACAAGCCCAAATATTCACTTATTGCAACTGATCGCCGTTTGTCTTGCACAGACTTGGAGCTGCTGCTGCGATTTTAGTGATCAATGTTTAGTTCTTCCGCTTGTGCCTAGAACAGGAGTTGGACTTTATAGCAAAATCTGATGTTCTCTGGGGCAAAGACTAATCAGCCCTGACCCAAAGGAGGGGGGTATTTGCTACACTCAATAGGCCACTTTTGAAGGGGCGTTAACAATACTGTATATCCTTATAGACACGTATGCAGGGAAAGCACCAACTCAGCTTGGGGGATTTTAACTCCCTGTGGCCCAGTGCTGACCCAATAGCGCAGCCTATAAAGGCCTTGTAAGTGGAAAACATGTTCATAGCTTTGATTTTCCTTTTTCCCCAGAACAAGATAGTTTGGCCCTTCTATCATTGCCCGGTGTCCTCCTTCATTATTAGCAATGTAATAACACAAAATGTCCTGCTTTTTTAAAGGAAAATTAGTGAGGGAAGCTGGGAGCCCCTGCAACACTGTGTGACTGCCCTGTGTGACTGCCCTGTGTGACTGCCCAGTGTGTATGCATTGCCCACAGTCTCACCCTTGCTCTGGGGGAATGTTAGAAACCTGAGGGATTATAATTATTACTCCGCTCCCCCCACAGCAGCACAATGTATCCCCCTGGGGCCCATGTTCCCTATAGGGCCCTGTGTGTCAGTGAGTCGGAGGCTGAATGGGCTTCTCCTGCCCAACACAGACACCATTTCCCTTTGGGCATCTTGGTACCAGTCTGGGTTTCTCACTTTATTTACCCCAGCGCTGAGCCAGTGGTTCTACCCTTCCTGCCCCCCAGTTTGGCTCCCCCCCATATTCCTTATGATAAGATTCAGTGCAGTGGGGATTTGCCCCATATACTAATAATACAGATCTGGATCCAGTGCAGCATCTAATGTTCCCTCTCCCTGTGCCCATGTTGGGGGATCAGCAAGTGATCAGTCTCTAGAATGGAACCAATAACCCAACCCAATCCGGTCAGTGGGACCGACCCCTCCCTGAGTGCTGCAGCCAAACTCCCCCAGCAATGGCTCCCTGTACTGTGCTACTTGCCTGGGACTCCGACCCCCCCACACTCCCTTTATAGCCTCCCCCTCTCTCACTCACCTGCCCATATTATACCCGGGGCCCCCTTATTTCTCTGGGGGAACAGCGGGAGGGGAAGGATTTCTATTCATCCCCAACAATTCCCACAAATGGGAAGGAGAGAAATGAAGCGGAGCCTTTCCGGGGAGCGGGACTGAGTTCCCAGGAGCTGCTCTGGGCAATATATGCAGCCAATAGAATGGGAATTAGTGGCACAGACCCGGGCACTTACTGGGGCAGCTGATCCCATACAGACTGGGGCACATTTATACTCAGAGCCGGTAGAAAACACGAATGTTTTTGTCTATAGAAACACAGAGACTTTCGCGCTACAGGTTAGAATGGAAGAGAGTTTGTAGGCGGGGAAATGAAAATCACCCAATAGGAAGGAAATATTAACCAGAGAATGAACCAATCGGGGAAAAGGAGGGATGTATATAAAGAGGACTGGAAACAACATCCCAATTATTGTTCTCTGTGGGTTTGACTGATATCGGTTAGAATGACAGAAACTGCAGCTGAAACCGCTCCCGCCCCTCCCCCGGCAGAACCCGCCGCTGCCAAGAAGAAGCAGCCCAAGAAGGGAGGCGCTAAAGCCAAGAAACCCGCCGGGCCCAGCGCGGCCGAACTGATCGTGAAAGCCGTGTCCGCCTCTAAGGAGCGCAGCGGGGTGTCCCTGGCCGCTCTCAAGAAGGCTCTGGCTGCCGGAGGCTACGATGTGGAGAGGAACAACAGCCGCCTCAAGCTGGCTCTCAAGGCCTTGGTCACTAAGGGGACTCTCGCCCAAGTCAAGGGGAGCGGAGCCTCCGGATCCTTCAAGCTGAACAAGAAGCCGCTGGAGAGTAAGGAGAAGGCGGCCAAGAAGAAGCCAGCGGCGCCCAAAGCCAAGAAACCAGCGGCGGCTGCGGCAAAGAAGGCGCCCAAGTCCCCTAAAAAGCCCAAGAAGGTCTCGGCAGCAGCAAAGAGCCCCAAGAAGGTGAAGAAACCGGCAAAGGCCGCCAAAAGCCCCAAGAAGCCCAAAGCGGCCAAACCCAAGAAGGTGGCCAAGAGCCCGGCTAAAAAGGCCGCCAAGCCCAAAGCTGCCAAGAGCCCGGCTAAGAAGCCCACCAAGCCTAAAGCTACAAAGAGCCCCGCAAAGGCCAAGGCAGCCAAACCCAAAGCGGCTAAAGCAAAGAAGGCGGCGCCTAAGAAGTAATGTGGCCCCGGGGCCCCTGCGCATCGCACCAAAGGCTCTTTTCAGAGCCCCCACCTCCTCCATCTAAAGAGCCGGTACCTGTGTTTATTACTGACTGACCGCACTATACGGGCCCTATGAGCCGAGCAACAAGCGCCGCGCCCTACAGTGCAGGTCATTTCCAAGCGCAGCTGCTGTGTAACTGACTGGCAACCGCGCTCAGCCTGGAGTCTCTCTGGTTCCACACGAAATAGGCTAAATAACCGATTCTGCCCGAGAATGTTTTGTTCACATGAAATGCCACCTGGGGCGCTGTTGCTCTAATCATATTGCAACGCTACATAGCCTACTGTAGTGGGTTACATTGATCTATAAAGAGAAAACTACAAACCCCCTGACAGCGATACAGTTCTGCAGGATCTGCTGCAAAGGTCTCTCCATATAGTGTTCTATAGAGGAACCTTTACTGTACCGTGCTCAACCTGCCACTTGGCGGCGCTGTTTCTTTACATTTTTTCCCCCCTCACCTATTTATTACTTATGCATACATACCCACCAAGAAAGTATGGGGAATTTAGGGAAGAATGAATAAATGTGAAGTTCTATATTTAATATATTTAGTACATACCCCCCCCCCTCACAGTTCCCATACACAGGAGGATTTACACAAAAATAAAATGACGTTCAGCCCATTTGATTGGGGATTTGGTGGCTCTGAAAAAAGCCTTTGTGCTATTGGGGAGGAAGGTTCTGCGGGTTGGATCTAAGCCCTCTCGCCTCGGATCCTACGGGCCAGCTGGATGTCCTTGGGCATGATGGTGACCCTCTTGGCGTGGATGGCGCACAGGTTGGTGTCCTCAAAGAGACCGACCAGATAAGCCTCGCTGGCCTCCTGAAGAGCCATGACGGCTGAGCTCTGGAAGCGCAGGTCGGTCTTGAAGTCCTGAGCGATCTCCCGGACCAGGCGCTGGAAAGGCAGCTTGCGGATGAGCAGCTCGGTGGATTTCTGGTAGCGGCGGATCTCCCGGAGAGCGACTGTGCCGGGCCGGTATCTGTGAGGCTTCTTGACGCCGCCGGTGGCTGGGGCGCTTTTCCTGGCTGCCTTGGTAGCCAACTGCTTGCGGGGAGCTTTCCCTCCGGTGGATTTACGGGCGGTTTGCTTGGTACGGGCCATTGTAACTACAAAACCTCTCTGAGTAACACACTGAAACAAACGGCTGCTGGTTTCTGCTTTTATTGGCGCCTCCTCCCTGTGATTGGGTGATTATAAGCACGCCCCTGTCGGTTCCGCAAATCCACTTCGGTTTCTTGAATCCCGCCTAAAATATCCCGTGTTATTGGCTAATTTAAATAGAGCCCGCCTCTATGTTCGATGTTCTAGGTTTCATTTGGCCGCCAAAATAGACCAGGGTTCCCTCTAGCAGCCGCCCCACAGGAATATACATTTACAGTTTAGCGGTTTGATTTATTAGCGGTGATATTTCGGTACCGGGCGCATGTAACTGCTTTATACACACTGATTTGAGATACAAGGTCCAGTTCCCTCTTCTATGTGTAAAATGTTTTCGAAACGTAAAACATCTGGCCTTTTGCTTATAAACTGTCCTGCCAAATGCCACTGCCGTCTCCTCTGAATCAGAATTTTTAGCATAGATGGGAAGGAAACCACGGAACCCGTCAACTCCACTAATCTAACGCCCGGCACTGATTGTTACACTGTTCCTTGGTGCTCGGGCGACACCTAGTGGCAGTTTGGATCTCACACAATCCTATACAATTCCTATCCCAGGGAACTTGCGGAGGACACATCCCTAATACAAAGCGGCGTTCGGGGGACAATGAAGGTTTTACCTTTGATCATTTGTCCCAAGCAGTTACTTCCCACAGAACGATCCCCAAATATAATGACCCTAAAGGATAAGAATAAATTGCAGATAAGGGACATTTCAGGCTGCACATAAAGCCTCACTCAGCCGCAACGTCTAAAACGCAAAATAAAAATAATCCCCTCTCCCCGTATCCTGTAGCAATGGATTTGGATTCAGTTCGTTATTTAGAGCGGGCTGTTTTGGCGGGCCATTTGAAACCAAAATCGATGTGTCTGGAGCCAATCGGAGATGAAGGATTTTGGCGGTACATATAAACCCCGCCCGAACTCTGTTGGCTCCTCCTTCCCAGCTGTGTATAAAAGAGCGGCCAGAGAGACTTGGTTACAGACTGATTCTATCAGAGCCAATAGCAAGATGTCCGGACGCGGTAAAGGCGGGAAGGGTTTGGGGAAAGGAGGCGCCAAGCGGCACAGGAAGGTGCTGCGGGATAACATCCAGGGCATCACCAAGCCCGCCATCCGCCGCCTGGCACGGAGAGGGGGAGTCAAGCGCATCTCTGGCCTCATCTATGAGGAGACTCGGGGGGTCCTCAAGGTTTTCCTGGAGAATGTCATCCGGGACGCCGTCACCTACACCGAGCACGCCAAGAGGAAGACCGTTACCGCCATGGATGTGGTGTACGCTCTCAAGCGCCAGGGCCGCACTCTCTACGGCTTCGGGGGCTGAATCTGACTGCTGATTCGCTCATAATCCCAAAGGCTCTTTTCAGAGCCCCCACTCGGTCAGTCTCAGAGCTGTTACTGCTTGTTTTATAGATCGGTTTGTATCGTGAGAACTAAACCCAATGGCAGAGCAGTACGTATTATTATATACCCCCTGCCATAGAATCCGCCCACACACAGAATGTCGGGGTACAACTCGCTGGGCCAGAGAAACTTTTTCTATAGTAAAAGAACGCATCGCTCACACTTTTTCTATTAGGAGCCGATTCTCTCTATAAGCGATTTATACACGGGACACAGTGGGTTTCGGTCTCCGCACCGGTACTTGGTACTCACTGAGCAGCACAATCTCCCACAGTCCCGGCCCCACACTGACCGCTACAGTTCGGTCTCCAGTAAATCCAAATAAACCCAAGTCTGTTTGAAAACCCTCAGTGCTGGGGGGTTAGAAATAGAACAGGAGACTCCCCGGAACCCTGACAGCTGCGCATTGAAACAGAAGCGCCGGGTTTCACAGGATTCTCTTCACTAAAAGATAGAGGTTTCCCAACATCTTTCCATAATGAGAGTTATCATAGGCCCACAGCCAGTTTATGAATCCGCACTACGGACTGAACTATCTAATACCACTGGGGGAGCTTATAAACGCCTCCACCGCCTTCTGTCTGTACTAACAGGCTTGTAAGGAACTATAATGATCAGTAGGAATCACCTCCCCCCCCTGTGTGTGCGCCATGCAGCCCTCTTTAGCCGGTGTGGGGGCTCTGAAAAGAGCCTTTGTGTTGTTTCCTGATGGGGGTGCTGTGACCGGGCAGCTCACTTGCTCTTGGCCGCCTTGGAGCTCTCGGTTTTCTTGGGCAGCAGCACGGACTGGATGTTGGGCAGGACCCCGCCCTGAGCGATAGTGACTCCTCCGAGCAGTTTGTTCAGCTCCTCATCATTGCGCACAGCGAGCTGCAGGTGCCTGGGGATGATACGGGTCTTCTTGTTATCCCGGGCAGCGTTCCCAGCCAACTCCAGGATCTCAGCGGTCAGGTATTCGAGCACTGCGGCCAGATAGACCGGAGCTCCGGCCCCGACCCGCTCAGCATAATTGCCCTTTCTCAAGAGCCTGTGAACTCGGCCAACTGGGAACTGCAGCCCAGCCCGGGATGAGCGGGTCTTGGCCTTAGCCCGAGTCTTCCCGCCTTGTTTGCCTCTTCCGGACATGTTCTCACGAATAAGTATTCACACTCTAAGACAAAGAAATTGCAGAATGTAATATTACCCGCAGGTTCTGCTTTTATAGGCAGCTCTGGACACACCTCTCTTCTTCAATTGGGTAAGTTCCAATGCAGCCAATCACAGTATAGGTTTAGGAAGCACCAATCAATTGCTCTAAATACATTTCACTTTTTATTTAGTGGGTGGGATTGATTTCAACCAATCACACAGATGTTTTCAGGTACACCAATCAATCGCTGTAGATGGGCGTTCTTTATACCATGTGATAAAACTAACCAGTAATAGTTTGTGCTATAAGGCATCCTCATTTGCATGGGAGGGCTATAAAAGCAGCAGCCCGGGAGGCGGAGGGAACAGTTTTCTCGTTTATCGGAAAGCATAAGGATAGTTGATCATGCCTGATCCAGCCAAGTCCGCTCCAGCCGCGAAGAAAGGCTCCAAGAAAGCGGTGACCAAGACCCAGAAGAAAGATGGGAAGAAGCGCAGGAAGACAAGGAAGGAGAGTTACGCCATTTACGTGTACAAGGTGCTGAAGCAGGTGCACCCCGATACCGGCATCTCCTCCAAGGCCATGAGCATCATGAACTCCTTTGTCAACGATGTGTTTGAGCGCATCGCAGGGGAAGCCTCCCGCCTGGCTCATTACAACAAACGCTCCACCATCACCTCCCGGGAGATCCAGACCGCGGTCCGCCTGCTGCTGCCTGGGGAGCTGGCCAAGCACGCCGTGTCCGAGGGCACCAAGGCTGTCACCAAGTACACCAGCGCCAAGTAACTGCTGCCCCATCTCCTGCCCTACTCCCAGCAACACAAAGGCTCTTCTAAGGGCCACCCACCCCCTCCCTATTAGATCTGTAATTGGCTATAGGAGCTCTATAATATAAATGAACGTTAATCAGTGAATGTTGTGTTTTATGGGGAAACAGCCGGTAACATTAGCACCGAGGAGAATTTGGGGTATAACTATTTCTGGCGGGGGCTGGAGCTGCTCTAACTCGCAGAGAGAGGTTGGGCTGTGGGTACAATATACAGGGACATTTCGGCGCTTCTCATAGGGTTTTTCCCAGTTCAAAGGTGAAGGTGGGGGAATCACTCTGATACCAAACAGCAAATGGATGTTTGGCCAAACTAAAGGCCCTGAATAGAAACCTGCTCCCACCCTAATGCCCCCCCCCCTCATAGCTAAATCCCAGCATTCTGCCTGCAAAGAAAAGGGAAAATGTGCTCTCACTCTGTAAGTGAGTTCTGCCTGTGTAAGCCTGCATTCTTCATTGCATGAACTTTACAGCGCACCGCTGTTTGCAGATGTAAATGTCACTGATGAAGTCAAAGGGAAAAATTGGCTCAAAGCTGTTATTTGTTTTAGGAAGATGTGATGGTGCCGGGGAACAGAGGGGATACTGCTGCCAGAATTCTCCTCCTCTCATCCAGGAGAGTTCGGGCCCTTCCCCTGCTAAAGTCCTTATCGTGGCTTCCTATTAAACAAAGAATATCTTACAAACTCTTTCTCCTAACCTTCAAAGCCCTCCATTCCTCTGCTCCTCACTCCATCTCTTCCCTTGTGTCTCCGTACGTTCCTGGCCGACTCCTTCGTTCCTCACTCCATCCCTTCCCTTGTGTCTCCGTACGTTCCTGCCGACTCCTCTGCTCCTCACTCCATCCCTTCCCTTGTTTCTCCGTACGTTCCTGCCGACTCCTCTGCTCCTCACTACATCTCTTCCCTTGTGTCTCCGTACGTTCCTGGCCGACTCCTTCGTTCCTCACTACATCCCTTCCCTTGTTTCTCCGTACGTTCCTGCCGACTCCTCTGCTCCTCACTACATCTCTTCCCTTGTGTCTCCGTACGTTCCTGGCCGACTACTTCGTTCCTCACTACATCTCTTCCCTTGTGTCTCTGTACGTTCCTGCCAACTCCTCTGCTCCTCACTACATCTCTTCCCTTGTGTCTCCGTACGTTCCTGGCCGACTCCTTCGTTCCTCACTACATCCCTTCCCTTGTGTCTCCGTACGTTCCTGGCCGACTCCTCTGCTCCTCACTACATCTCTTCCCTTGTGTCTCCGTACGTTCCTGGCCGACTCCTTCGTTCCTCACTACATCCCTTCCCTTGTGTCTCCGTACGTTCCTGGCCGACTCCTCTGCTCCTCACTACATCCCTTCCCTTGTGTCTCCGTACGTTCCTGGCCGACTCCTCTGCTCCTCACTACATCCCTTCCCTTGTGTCTCCATACGTTCCTGGCCGACTCCTCTGCTCCTCACTCCATCCCTTCCCTTGTGTCTCCGTACGTTCCTGCCGACTCCTCTGCTCCTCACTACATCTCTACCCTTGTGTCTCCATACGTTCCTGGCCGACTCTTCTGCTCCTCACTCCATCTCTTCCCTTGTGTCTCCGTACGTTCCTGGCCGACTCCTCTGCTCCTCACTCCATCCCTTCCCTTGTGTCTCCGTACGTTCCTGGCCGACTCCTCTGCTCCTCACTACATCCCTTCCCTTGTGTCTCCGTACGTTCCTGGCCGACTCCTCTGCTCCTCACTACATCCCTTCCCTTGTGTCTCCGTACGTTCCTGCCGACTCCTCTGCTCCTCACTACATCTCTTCCCTTGTGTCTCCGTACGTTCCTGGCCGACTCCTTCGTTCCTCACTACATCTCTTCCCTTGTGTCTCCGTACGTTCCTGGCCGACTCCTCTGCTCCTCACTACATCTCTTCCCTTGTGTCTCCGTACGTTCCTGGCCGACTCCTCTGCTCCTCACTACATCCCTTCCCTTGTGTCTCTGTACGTTCCTGGCCGACTCCTTCGTTCCTTAGCAGAGCAATCGCTTGGTTGCACCCCCCACTACTACTGTGGTTTCCCGTCTTAACCCTTTCTGCCCTGCTGCCCCTCACATTGGGAATGCCCCCCCTGATTTCCTCTGGAGAGAATCCTCCCTCAGTCTTTTTACAACTAAAGTTAAAGACTCCCTATTGGAGCACTCATCCAGCACCTGATCTGGGAACTGGCACTTAGTGGGTGACACTACAATATGTGACCTACAGCACTTATATTTGCCTATTTGTGTCTGTAAGTTACCCTCCCATATAGATTGTAAGCTCTACGGGGCAGGGACCTCCTTCCTCTTGTGTCTTTGACTCTTAACTTATTGCAACTGTACCTTGTATTTATTTGTATTTATTGTTATACTTTGTTTTTATCTATTATTATCTTATTAACCCCCTGTTTGTATTAATGTATTCTACTGTACAGCGCTGCGTACATAAGTAGCACTTTATAAATAAAGATATACATACATACATACAGAGCAAATGATACATCAGGTGGGGAAATGTGCTCGACTTTTATACATGGTAGGAACTGGGTCGGACTGGGCTGCCTGACCCGATCCCCACAGGGCGCTCCACCGACCCTCCAGTCTCCCTCGGACGCTCTGCTTGTAAGTTTAATTTACGTGCTCTCGGGTGGGTTGGATGGGTGGAGGGCCCTGCGGGGAGGTGTGTGAAGCCCCTGAGGCAGAAGCCCCAGTGGGCCCTGCACCCCCAAGGTTTACATGTACTTTAACACTACATTATGTACCTCTAGAAATAGAAGAATTGTGCTTTTAAAATGTACTTTTTGTGCTGCTTTACTGACCCCCTTACCCCGTCCTATCGGTACCCCCAGCCCCCCCATTCCCCCCTGACTGGTCTCACAGGCAAAAGCCCCAGTATCTTCCCAGTAGTATGGCAGCAGCATGGGGACCTCACAGAGAACTGCAATGCGTCTGTCCCTGTGTTTGATTGGTGTGTTTTTAGGGGCCCCAACCCTTTTTAGCAGTGACTGGTTATTGGGTAGCCCCTTGGTGGAATGGGAGCCTAAAGGTGTCTGTGTTTGGCATCACACCGGGTTTGAGGCCACTGGGAGCAACATGTTCCCCCCGAGCCCTTGGTTAGGGACCGCTGGTGTATTTTGCACAATTCTTCCTTCTACTTCAGCAAGATGCCCAGACCGTACTGACGACAGGCAGCCCCACAGCATGATGGCGCCACACAGGGCCGACCCTCGCGGTTCAGAGCACCCGGCCGCCATCATCAAATCTTATTCTCCGTCATCTTTTCCTTCTGCCCAGTAGTGATGTAGCGAACATCGCCAAAAATGTTCGCTCGCGAATATTTGCGAACTTTGCGAACCCCATAGACTTCAACGGGAAGGCGAACTTTAAAACCTAGAAAAGCCATTTCTGCCCAGAAAACTGATTTTAAAGTTGTTTAAAGGGTGCCACGACCTGGACAGGGGCATGCAGGAGGGGGATCAAGGGTAAACATTTCACCCGATGTTCGCCGGCGAACAGTTCGCTACATCTCTACTGCCCAGTGTCGGACCGGCCCAGCAGGAAACCAGGAAAACTCCCGGTGGGCCCAGGTGTCAGTGCTTCTATCTATTCAGCCTGTTTCATGGTCATCCCCTATGTCTGTATGGGAACAAGGAAGCTTGATAGATGGAAGAATAGAGAATAGTATGTAGAGGAAAGAGACTTGGATAATAAAGAGTTTGAGGGAGGAGAGGAGGAATTATAATAATGAGAGTGGGGCCCCTGGCATCTCAGTCCCACACTGCGTCTGTCTCTTTTCCTGCCCGTCTGCTCATTATGATCCCTGAAGGCACAAGTGTAAAAAGACAGAGAAGCTTTGCCTACGATTTACTCACCATCAGCCCCAATATGCATTTTGCCACCGCAGCTTCTTCATCTTTCACCAGGAAAGGGGGGGGGGGGGTAAGGTGGCTTCTTTATTTACACCTAATGTAACTCAGATACCAGATCTACTGCAGCCAAGAGGCGCCATCTTGATACTCACCTGGGTGCCAATCAGATGCCATATTAGTGCTCCTAGAAAGCCAATAACCTAGAACATTACAATAACTAAGGGCCCCCATCATAAATACCAACCCCGCCAGCCTAATTGCACTATATCTTGTTTTAAGTAAGAGCAGGAGAAGGTCGGTGCCTATGGCGTGATGAGGATATTCTCTTCAATAAACAAAAATACTGTCTTATCTGTCAGGCATCCAAGGCGCCCCCACCCCATGTGCAAGGCGCCCCCACCCCATGTGCAAGTCACCCCCTTTACCAAAACACAAATATGACTATTATTATTAGTGATGAGCGAATCTGTCCCGTTTCGCTTCGCTGAAAAATTCGCAAAACGGCTAAAAATCTATGAAATGCGTTTGTCGTACACAGGAGTTTTTGGCGCGACTGTGCCCAATTCGACGTGTGAGGGATTTTTCCCAGGCAAATTTTCGAGAAACAATTCTCCAATGGCAAAATGTGGAAATTCGCTGCGAATCCATGCCTGGCAAAAAAATATTTTTATCAGTAATTATAATAGTAAACTGGATACAACATGCAAAGCAGAGCTGATATAGAGAAGTCCAGTTACTGATAAAAGACAAAATGACCAGATGGAGAGAACTAAGGCCCCTCTGAGCCCCAGAACATAATACAGATTTCCCTTCTCCCTGTGCCCATGTTGGGGGATCAGCAAGTGATCAGTCTCTAGAATGGAACCAATAACCCAACCCAATCCGGTCAGTGGGACCGACCCCTCCCTGAGTGCTGCAGCCAAACTCCCCCAGCAATGGGGGACTCCTTCGTTCCTCACTCCATCTCTTCCCTTGCGTCTCCGTACGTTCCTGCCGACTCCTTCGTTCCTCACTCCATCTCTTCCCTTGCGTCTCCGTACGTTCCTGGCCGACTCCTTCGTTCCTCACTCCATCCCTTCCCTTGTGTCTCCGTACGTTCCTGCCGACTCCTCTGCTCCTCACTCCATCCCTTCCCTTGTTTCTCCGTACGTTCCTGGCCGACTCCTCTGCTCCTCACTACATCTCTTCCCTTGTGTCTCCGTACGTTCCTGGCCGACTCCTCTGCTCCTCACTACATCCCTTCCCTTGTGTCTCCGTACGTTCCTGGCCGACTCCTCTGCTCCTCACTCCATCCCTTCCCTTGTGTCTCCGTACGTTCCTGGCCGACTCCTCTGCTCCTCACTCCATCCCTTCCCTTGTGTCTCCGTACGTTCCTGCCGACTCCTCTGCTCCTCACTACATCTCTACCCTTGTGTCTCCATACGTTCCTGGCCGACTCTTCTGCTCCTCACTCCATCTCTTCCCTTGTGTCTCCGTACGTTCCTGGCCGACTCCTCTGCTCCTCACTCCATCCCTTCCCTTGTTTCTCCGTACGTTCCTGCCGACTCCTCTGCTCCTCACTCCATCCCTTCCCTTGTGTCTCCGTACGTTCCTGGCCGACTCCTCTGCTCCTCACTACATCCCTTCCCTTGTGTCTCCGTACGTTCCTGGCCGACTCCTCTGCTCCTCACTACATCCCTTCCCTTGTGTCTCCGTACGTTCCTGCCGACTCCTCTGCTCCTCACTACATCTCTTCCCTTGTGTCTCCGTACGTTCCTGGCCGACTCCTTCGTTCCTCACTACATCTCTTCCCTTGTGTCTCCGTACGTTCCTGGCCGACTCCTCTGCTCCTCACTACATCTCTTCCCTTGTGTCTCCGTACGTTCCTGGCCGACTCCTCTGCTCCTCACTACATCCCTTCCCTTGTGTCTCTGTACGTTCCTGGCCGACTCCTTCGTTCCTTAGCAGAGCAATCGCTTGGTTGCACCCCCCACTACTACTGTGGTTTCCCGTCTTAACCCTTTCTGCCCTGCTGCCCCTCACATTGGGAATGCCCCCCCTGATTTCCTCTGGAGAGAATCCTCCCTCAGTCTTTTTACAACTAAAGTTAAAGACTCCCTATTGGAGCACTCATCCAGCACCTGATCTGGGAACTGGCACTTAGTGGGTGACACTACAATATGTGACCTACAGCACTTATATTTGCCTATTTGTGTCTGTAAGTTACCCTCCCATATAGATTGTAAGCTCTACGGGGCAGGGACCTCCTTCCTCTTGTGTCTTTGACTCTTAACTTATTGCAACTGTACCTTGTATTTATTTGTATTTATTGTTATACTTTGTTTTTATCTATTATTATCTTATTAACCCCCTGTTTGTATTAATGTATTCTACTGTACAGCGCTGCGTACATAAGTAGCACTTTATAAATAAAGATATACATACATACATACAGAGCAAATGATACATCAGGTGGGGAAATGTGCTCGACTTTTATACATGGTAGGAACTGGGTCGGACTGGGCTGCCTGACCCGATCCCCACAGGGCGCTCCACCGACCCTCCAGTCTCCCTCGGACGCTCTGCTTGTAAGTTTAATTTACGTGCTCTCGGGGTGGGTTGGATGGGTGGAGGGCCCTGCGGGGAGGTGTGTGAAGCCCCTGAGGCAGAAGCCCCAGTGGGCCCTGCACCCCCAAGGTTTACATGTACTTTAACACTACATTATGTACCTCTAGAAATAGAAGAATTGTGCTTTTAAAATGTACTTTTTGTGCTGCTTTACTGACCCCCTTACCCCGTCCTATCGGTACCCCCAGCCCCCCCATTCCCCCCTGACTGGTCTCACAGGCAAAAGCCCCAGTATCTTCCCAGTAGTATGGCAGCAGCATGGGGACCTCACAGAGAACTGCAATGCGTCTGTCCCTGTGTTTGATTGGTGTGTTTTTAGGGGCCCCAACCCTTTTTAGCAGTGACTGGTTATTGGGTAGCCCCTTGGTGGAATGGGAGCCTAAAGGTGTCTGTGTTTGGCATCACACCGGGTTTGAGGCCACTGGGAGCAACATGTTCCCCCCGAGCCCTTGGTTAGGGACCGCTGGTGTATTTTGCACAATTCTTCCTTCTACTTCAGCAAGATGCCCAGACCGTACTGACGACAGGCAGCCCCACAGCATGATGGCGCCACACAGGGCCGACCCTTGAGTTCAGAGCACCCGGCCGCCATCATCAAACCTGGCAAATATTATTCTCCATCATCTTTTCCTTCTGCCCAGTAGTGATGTAGCGAACATCGCCAAAAATGTTCGCTCGCGAATATTTGCGAACTTTGCGAACCCCATAGACTTCAACGGGAAGGCGAACTTTAAAACCTAGAAAAGCCATTTCTGCCCAGAAAACTGATTTTAAAGTTGTTTAAAGGGTGCCACGACCTGGACAGGGGCATGCAGGAGGGGGATCAAGGGTAAACATTTCACCCGATGTTCGCCGGCGAACAGTTCGCTACATCTCTACTGCCCAGTGTCGGACCGGCCCAGCAGGAAACCAGGAAAACTCCCGGTGGGCCCAGGTGTCAGTGCTTCTATCTATTCAGCCTGTTTCATGGTCATCCCCTATGTCTGTATGGGAACAAGGAAGCTTGATAGATGGAAGAATAGAGAATAGTATGTAGAGGAAAGAGACTTGGATAATAAAGAGTTTGAGGGAGGAGAGGAGGAATTATAATAATGAGAGTGGGGCCCCTGGCATCTCAGTCCCACACTGCGTCTGTCTCTTTTCCTGCCCGTCTGCTCATTATGATCCCTGAAGGCACAAGTGTAAAAAGACAGAGAAGCTTTGCCTACGATTTACTCACCATCAGCCCCAATATGCATTTTGCCACCACAGCTTCTTCATCTTTCACCAGGAAAGGGGGGGGGGCGGGGTGTAAGGTGGCTTCTTTATTTACACCTAATGTAACTCAGATACCAGATCTACTGCAGCCAAGAGGCGCCATCTTGATACTCACCTGGGTGCCAATCAGATGCCATATTAGTGCTCCTAGAAAGCCAATAACCTAGAACATTACAATAACTAAGGGCCCCCATCATAAATACCAACCCCGCCAGCCTAATTGCACTATATCTTTTTTTAAGTAAGAGCAGGAGAAGGTCGGTGCCTATGGCGTGATGAGGATATTCTCTTCAATAAACAAAAATACTGTCTTATCTGTCAGGCATCCAAGGCGCCCCCACCCCATGTGCAAGGCGCCCCCACCCCATGTGCAAGTCACCCCCTTTACCAAAACACAAATATGACTATTATTATTAGTGATGAGCGAATCTGTCCCGTTTCGCTTCGCTGAAAAATTCGCAAAACGGCTAAAAATCTATGAAATGCGTTTGTCGTACACAGGAGTTTTTGGCGCGACTGTGCCCAATTCGACGTGTGAGGGATTTTTCCCAGGCAAATTTTCGAGAAACAATTCTCCAATGGCAAAATGTGGAAATTCGCTGCGAATCCATGCCTGGCAAAAAAATATTTTTATCAGTAATTATAATAGTAAACTGGATACAACATGCAAAGCAGAGCTGATATAGAGCAGCCCAGTTACTGATAAAAGACAAAATGACCAGATGGAGAGAACGAAGGCCCCTCTGAACCCCAGAACATAATACAGATTTCCCTCTCCCTGTGCCCATGTTGGGGGATCAGCAAGTGATCAGTCTCTAGAATGGAACCAATAACCCAACCCAATCCGGTCAGTGGGACCGACCCCTCCCTGAGTGCTGCAGCCAAACTCCCCCAGCAATGGCTCCCTGTACTGTGCTACTTGCCTGGGACTCCGACCCCCCCACACTCCCTTTATAGCCTCCCCCTCTCTCACTCACCTGCCCATATTATACCCGGGGCCCCCTTATTTCTCTGGGGGAACAGCGGGAGGGGAAGGATTTCTATTCATCCCCAACAATTCCCACAAATGGGAAGGAGAGAAATGAAGCGGAGCCTTTCCGGGGAGCGGGACTGAGTTCCCAGGAGCTGCTCTGGGCAATATATGCAGCCAATAGAATGGGAATTAGTGGCACAGACCCGGGCACTTACTGGGGCAGCTGATCCCATACAGACTGGGGCACATTTATACTCAGAGCCGAGAGAAACAGCACAATATTCCGTCTCTGGAAACACACGGACACCGGGCTACAGGGGAGAGAGGAAGAGAGTGAGTGGGCGGGGAAATAGAGATCAGCCAATAGGAAGAATTTTTCAGCAAAAGAATGAACCAATCGGAGCAAAGGAGATATGTATATAAAGAGGACGGGAAAGTGTAACATTTATATTATTCTGTGTGTAGTTGACTGATTATCGGTTACAATGGCAGAAACATCCGTAGCTGAGACCTCTCCCCCGGCAGAACCCGCCGCTGCCAAGAAGAAGCAGCCCAAGAAGGGAGGCGCTAAAGCCAAGAAACCCGCCGGGCCCAGCGCGGCCGAACTGATCGTGAAAGCCGTGTCCGCCTCTAAGGAGCGCAGCGGGGTGTCCCTGGCCGCTCTCAAGAAGGCTCTGGCTGCCGGAGGCTACGATGTGGAGAGGAACAACAGCCGCCTCAAGCTGGCTCTCAAGGCCTTGGTCACTAAGGGGACTCTCACCCAAGTCAAGGGGAGCGGAGCCTCCGGATCCTTCAAGCTGAACAAGAAGCCGCTGGAGAGTAAGGAGAAGGCGGCCAAGAAGAAGCCAGCGGCGCCCAAAGCCAAGAAACCAGCGGCAAAGAAGGCGCCCAAGTCCCCTAAAAAGCCCAAGAAGGTCTCGGCAGCAGCAAAGAGCCCCAAGAAGGTGAAGAAACCGGCAAAGGCCGCCAAAAGCCCCAAGAAGCCCAAAGCGGCCAAACCCAAGAAGGTGGCCAAGAGCCCGGCTAAAAAGGCCGCCAAGCCCAAAGCTGCCAAGAGCCCGGCTAAGAAGCCCACCAAGCCTAAAGCTACAAAGAGCCCCGCAAAGGCCAAGGCAGCCAAACCCAAAGCGGCTAAAGCAAAGAAGGCGGCGCCTAAGAAGTAATGTGGCCCCGGGGCCCCTGCGCATCGCACCAAAGGCTCTTTTCAGAGCCCCCACCTCCTCCATCTAAAGAGCCGGTACCTGTGTTTATTACTGACTGACCGCACTATACGGGCCCTATGAGCCGAGCAACAAATTGCACTCTGTAATGTCTCTTATCCGCCCTTTCAATTTTTACCCTTGGGGTTTTTTGTTCTATATTCGGGGTTGTTACTGGGAGGGACTAAAATCTTTTCATAGCTTTCTAGCAGATCTGTAACCTCGGCAGGTTTTATGGGAAAGAAATGAATCGTGTAAAATACAAACTGCCACTAGGTGTCGCCCGAGCACCAAGTTACAGTGTAACAATCAGTGCCGGGCGTTAGATTAGTGGAGCCGAACGGTTCTGTAGTTTCCTTTCCATGAATGTCCGTCCGGGCTGAGGTTTTCCTTTGATCCATTTCTACTACCAGTGATACGCGGCCCAGTGGGGCTCCCGGTTCCGGGGAGAATGGCAGTGGAATGTGGAAACACTATTTGTTAGGAAAAAGCCGGAGGCTTTGTGTTCCACTTTCCCTTGTGTCCCGGCTGAACAGAATCATTGGGGACACAGAGGAGTAAAGGGAACTCCATGTCCCAGCGCGTTGTAATGATCTGCGCTCGGTTCCGAAATATACCGAACCGCCAATCTGTAAATGTATATACCTGCTGGGGTGGCTGTCGGTTAGAACCCTGGTCTATTTTGGCGGCCAAACAAAATTTAGCGGTAAGCGAACGTAAAGGCGGGATCTATTTAAATTAGCCAATAACACAGGATATTTTAGGCGGGATTCAAGAAACAGAAGTGGATTTGCGGAACCGACAGGGGCGTGCTTATAATCACCCAATCACAGGGAGGAGGCGCCAATAAAAGCAGGAATCGGCGGTAGTTTGTTTCAGTTTGAGTGTGTTACTCAGAGAGGTTTTGTAGTTACAATGGCCCGTACCAAGCAGACCGCCCGTAAATCCACCGGAGGGAAAGCTCCCCGCAAGCAGTTGGCTACCAAGGCAGCCAGGAAAAGCGCCCCAGCCACCGGCGGAGTCAAGAAACCTCACCGTTACCGGCCCGGCACAGTCGCTCTCCGGGAGATCCGCCGCTACCAGAAATCCACCGAGCTGCTCATCCGCAAGCTGCCTTTCCAGCGCCTGGTCCGGGAGATCGCTCAGGACTTCAAGACCGACCTGCGCTTCCAGAGCTCAGCCGTCATGGCTCTGCAGGAGGCCAGCGAGGCTTATCTGGTCGGTCTCTTTGAGGACACCAACCTGTGCGCCATCCACGCCAAGAGGGTCACCATCATGCCCAAGGACATCCAGCTGGCCCGCAGGATCCGAGGCGAGAGGGCTTAGATCCAACCCGCAGAACCTTCCTCCCCAACAGCACAAAGGCTCTTTTCAGAGCCACCAAATCCCCAATCAAATGGGCTGAACGTCATTTTATTTGTGTAAATCCTTGCTCTCAGGGAGAGGGGGTTCTCTGGGGTTTCCCTGAGCCATTTAGGGGCTGCTGAATTAGAGGCGCCGCTGTAGTGCCCTCCCAGCCCGTATTGTTTCAGCTGTAACCATGGGAACCTTCTAATAACAGCCCTGTGATTTCATCTCCCAACATGCTAGCCACGCAAGGGTTAATCACTGGGGTTACAGGTTTCCCATCAGCCTTTCTCTACTGAACAGAACTCGCGGGGCTTTCTATTTATCTTTCTCCCCAGAATTCCCTGCTGGCCAAGTAGATTTCATTGACTATTTAACTCCCACCAGCCCTGGTGTAAGGAAATAACGAGAAATAACAAGTGTACGGAAACAGCGCCGCCAAGTGGCAGGGTGAGCACGGTGCATCCAGCACAGGTTCCTCTACACTGTATGGGGAGACAGAACCTATAAAACTGTATCAGGGTTTGGCAGTTTTCCCTTTATGAATAAATTCAATCCATTCTGTTTCAGTGAGCAACAGCGCCACAGGTGGCATTTCATGTAAACAACATTCTATTTCTTGCTGAACTAGAGACTCAAATAGACGGACCGGATTGGTCTGTTAGATATTAACCCGCCCAACAGAGCCTCACCCTGAGAAATCGTCTTTGTGTGAAGCGAGCCAATCAGAGCCACGGAACTTTTTTAAAGAACCAATGAGCATTCCAGGAATCGTTACTTTTATTTGCCAGCATTTACATGCGGCAGCTGCGCTTGGGAATGACCCACATAAAAGTTCTGCAACACAAAATAGAAATATACAGCAAATAAATAATCCCCCTCCCCGTATCCTGTAGCTATGAATTTGGACTTAGTTGCCGCTCGTTACTTACAGTGGGCTTAGTTGGCGGGTCACCTTACACCTATTTGCTCAGAGCCAATCAGATATGAAAGATTTTAGGCGGTTCCAATAACTCCCGCCCACATTCTGTTGGCTCCGCCCTCTAAGCTGTGTATAAAAGAGCGGCCAGAGGGACTCGGTTACAGACTGATTCTATCAGAGCTAATAGCAAGATGTCCGGACGCGGTAAAGGCGGGAAGGGTTTGGGGAAAGGAGGCGCCAAGCGGCACAGGAAGGTGCTGCGGGATAACATCCAGGGCATCACCAAGCCCGCCATCCGCCGCCTGGCACGGAGAGGGGGAGTCAAGCGCATCTCTGGCCTCATCTATGAGGAGACTCGGGGGGTCCTCAAGGTTTTCCTGGAGAATGTCATCCGGGACGCCGTCACCTACACCGAGCACGCCAAGAGGAAGACCGTTACCGCCATGGATGTGGTGTACGCTCTCAAGCGCCAGGGCCGCACTCTCTACGGCTTCGGGGGCTGAATCTGACTGCTGATTCGCTCATAAACCCAAAGGCTCTTTTCAGAGCCCCCACTCGGTCACAAGGTTCTGTAACATCGGTTTGAGTTTACAATGAATAATTATGGAGCGGGGAGTTGTAGTTGCAGCGGGTCTCGTTTCTTGTGTAACTAAACAAGAGCTCATTGCTGGGGGAGCAGTGAAACCCGCAGTGTGAGGGGGCTCCGTGCCCCCGGGATAAACCCCTTTGTCTCCAATGTAGGCGGGGCACTGGGTACCGGACGTTACAGGAAGAAGGGCGGCAGAAGGTGCAAGCAGCAGGCACGTCTATATGACAGACGCATTTCCGCTAGTCTTGCCCTACGAATTTAACTGGGGATTTCGGTTAATTAACGCTAAACTCCCACAATACCCTGCATGCAGCATGTGCTTTGTATGTGAGTGGCTGGAAGCAGTCATGTGGCGCTTGGGCCTGCTGGGCTTTACCTAAAGGGAGAGGCTGGGAAGGCGTAACCTGAAAGAGGCTTGGAACGCAAAATCCGGAAGCGCAAGGAATTACAGTTATGGCAATTGGCCGCTGAAGGTGAGAGCAGGGAGTCTGTCAGTGAGGTAGAACGGGGAGACTGACTGAGGGAGCACAGATAACAAGCTAACTTGGGGGTCTGGCAACTTCACGACTAAAGATTATTTGTTTTCACGCTTTTAAAAATGTAAAGAATGTTCTCTTCAGTCTCTAAATCCCTCTACCCAGCAATCCGTCCATTCTATGGAAGCGAATTACCCAGTGATCTGTACAAAGGGGGTCTCTCTGCGGCCCATATAAAGGCACAAGGCTGCAGGGATAATGTACCCCCTACTGTAAATGATAAGGATATTAGCAGTCACTGAGGGGTTCTGTGCCCCCCATATAAAGGCACAAGGCTGCAGGCTGAGTTATACAGGGAACTCTGAGTATCACTCATGTATTATAAGGGATAATGTACCCCCTACTGTAAATGATAAGGATATTAGCAGTCACTGAGGGGTTCTGTGCCCCCCATATAAAGGCACAAGGCTGCAGGCTGAGTTATACAGGGAACTCTGAGTATCACTCATGTATTATAAGGGATAATGTACCCCCTACTGTAAATGATAAGGATATTAGCAGTCACTGAGGGGTTCTGTGCCCCCCATATAAAGGCACAAGGCTGCAGGCTGAGTTATACAGGGAACTCTGAGTATCACTCATGTATTATAAGGGATAATGTACCCCCTACTGTAAATGATAAGGATATTAGCAGTCACTGAGGGGTTCTGTGCCCCCCATATAAAGGCACAAGGCTGCAGGCTGAGTTATACAGGGAACTCTGAGTATCACTCATAAGTCAGCCTGCATCTTTGTGCCTTTATATGGTCACAATAGGAGACATATAGGATAAACAGAAAAACCCCTAACCCTGTAAGCAATTATGACAATTATGTGGAATACAGGGCACAGCCCGGCCATTCCCCCCCCCAGCCCTACAGTACAGGGCACAGCCCCGGCCATTCCCCCCCCCCCAGCCCTACAGTACAGGGCACAGCCCGGCATTCCCCCCCCCCAGCCCTACAGTACAGGGCACAGCCCGGCCATTCCCCCCAGCCCTACAGTACAGGGCACAGCCCGGCCATTCCCCCCCCAGCCCTACAGTACAGGGCACAGCCCGGCCATTCCCCCCCCCCCAGCCCTACAGTACAGGGCACAGCCCGGCCATTCCCCCCCCAGCCCTACAGTACAAGGCACAGCCCGGCCATTCCCCCCCCAGCCCTACAGTACAGGGCACAGCCCGGCCATTCCCCCCCCCAGCCCTACAGTACAGGGCACAGCCCGGCCATTCCCCCCCCCAGCCCTACAGTACAGGGCACAGCCCGGCCATTCCCCCCCCCCAGCCCTACAGTACAGGGCACAGCCCGGCCATTCCCCCCCCCCCAGCCCTACAGTACATGGCACAGCCCGGCCATTCCCCCCCCCAGCCCTACAGTACATGGCACAGCCCGGCCATTCCCCCCCCCAGCCCTACAGTACAGGGCACAGCCCGGCCATTCCCCCCCAGCCCTACAGTACAGGGCACAGCCCGGCCATTCCCCCCCCAGCCCTACAGTACAGGGCACAGCCCGGCCATTCCCCCCCCAGCCCTACAGTACAGGGCACAGCCCGGCCATTCCCCCCCCAGCCCTACAGTACATGGCACAGCCCGGCCATTCCCCCCAGCCCTACAGTACAGGGCACAGCCCGGCCATTCCCCCCCAGCCCTACAGTACAGGGCACAGCCCGGCCATTCCCCCCCAGCCCTACAGTACATGGCACAGCCCGGCCATTCCCCCCCCAGCCTACAGTACATGGCACAGCCCGGCCATTCCCCCCCAGCCCTACAGTACAGGGCACAGCCCGGCCATTCCCCCCCCAGCCCTACAGTACAGGGCACAGCCCGGCCATTCCCCCCCCAGCCCTACAGTACAGGGCACAGCCCGGCCATTCCCCCCCCCAGCCCTACAGTACATGGCACAGCCCGGCCATTCCCCCCCCAGCCCTACAGTACATGGCACAGCCCGGCCATTTTCCCCCAGCCCTACAGTACATGGCACAGCCCGGCCATTCCCCCCCCAGCCCTACAGTACAGGGCACAGCCCGGCCATTCCCCCCCAGCCCTACAGTACAGGGCACAGCCCGGCCATTCCCCCCCAGCCCTACAGTACATGGCACAGCCCGGCCATTCCCCCCCCAGCCCTACAGTACATGGCACAGCCCGGCCATTTTCCCCCAGCCCTACAGTACATGGCACAGCCCGGCCATTCCCCCCCAGCCCTACAGTACATGGCACAGCCCGGCCATTCCCCCCCAGCCCTACAGTACAGGGCACAGCCCGGCCATTCCCCCCCCCAGCCCTACAGTACATGGCACAGCCCGGCCATTCCCCCCCAGCCCTACAGTACATGGCACAGCCCGGCCATTCCCCCCCCCCCCCCCCCCCAGCCCTACAGTACATGGCACAGCCCGGCCATTCCCCCCCCCAGCCCTACAGTACAGGGCACAGCCCGGCCATTCCCCCCCAGCCCTACAGTACAGGGCACAGCCCGGCCATTCCCCCCCCCCAGCCCTACAGTACAGGGCACAGCCCGCCATTCCCCCCCAGCCCTACAGTACAGGGCACAGCCGGCCATTCCCCCCCAGCCCTACAGTACAGGGCACAGCCCGGCCATTCCCCCCCCAGCCCTACAGTACAGGGCACAGCCCGGCCATTCCCCCCAGCCCTACAGTACATGGCACAGCCCGGCCATTCCCCCCAGCCCTACAGTACATGGCACAGCCCGGCCGTTCCCCCCAGCCCTACAGTACATGGCACAGCCCGGCCATTCCCCCCCCAGCCCTACAGTACAGGGCACAGCCCGGCCATTCCCCCCCAGCCCTACAGTACAGGGCACAGCCCGGCCATTCCCCCCCCAGCCCTACAGTACAGGGCACAGCCCGGCCATTCCCCCCCAGCCCTACAGTACAGGGCACAGCCCGGCCATTCCCCCCCAGCCCTACAGTACATGGCACAGCCCGGCCATTCCCCCCCCAGCCCTACAGTACATGGCACAGCCCGGCCATTTTCCCCCAGCCCTACAGTACATGGCACAGCCCGGCCATTCCCCCCCAGCCCTACAGTACATGGCACAGCCCGGCCATTCCCCCCCAGCCCTACAGTACAGGGCACAGCCCGGCCATTCCCCCCCCCCCCAGCCCTACAGTACATGGCACAGCCCGGCCATTCCCCCCCAGCCCTACAGTACAGGGCACAGCCCGGCCATTCCCCCCCCAGCCCTACAGTACAGGGCACAGCCCGGCCATTCCCCCCCAGCCCTACAGTACAGGGCACAGCCCGGCCATTCCCCCCAGCCCTACAGTACAGGGCACAGCCCGGCCATTCCCCCCCAGCCCTACAGTACAGGGCACAGCCCGGCCATTCCCCCCCAGCCCTACAGTACAGGGCACAGCCCGGCCATTCCCCCCCCAGCCCTACCAGTACAGGGCACAGCCCGGCCATTCCCCCCCCAGCCCTACAGTACAGGGCACAGCCCGGCCATTCCCCCCCAGCCCTACAGTACATGGCACAGCCCGGCCATTCCCCCCAGCCCTACAGTACATGGCACAGCCCGGCCATTCCCCCCCAGCCCTACAGTACAGGGCACAGCCCGGCCATTCCCCCCCAGCCCTACAGTACAGGGCACAGCCCGGCCATTCCCCCCCAGCCCTACAGTACAGGCACAGCCCGCCATTCCCCCCCAGCCCTACAGTACAGGGCACAGCCCGGCCATTCCCCCCCCAGCCCTACAGTACATGGCACAGCCCGGCCATTCCCCCCCAGCCCTACAGTACATGGCACAGCCCGGCCATTTTCCCCCAGCTCTACAGTACATGGCACAGCCCGGCCATTTCCCCCCCAGCCCTACAGTTCATGGCACAGCCCGGCCATTTTCCCCCCAGCTCTACAGTACATGGCACAGCCCGGCCATTTCCCCCAGCTCTACAGTACATGGCACAGCCCGGCCATTCCCCCCAGCCCTACAGTACATGGCACAGCCCGGCCATTCCCCCCCAGCCCTACAGTACATGGCACAGCCCGGCCATTCCCCCCCCAGCCCTACAGTACAGGGCACAGCCCGGCCATTCCCCCCCCAGCCCTACAGTACAGGGCACAGCCCGGCCATTCCCCCCCAGCCCTACAGTACAGGGCACAGCCCGGCCATTCCCCCCCAGCCCTACAGTACAGGGCACAGCCCGGCCATTCCCCCCCCAGCCCTACAGTACTGGCACAGCCCGGCCATTCCCCCCCCAGCCCTACAGTACATGGCACAGCCCGGCCATTTTCCCCCAGCTCTACAGTACATGGCACAGCCCGGCCATTCCCCCCCAGCCCTACAGTACATGGCACAGCCCGGCCATTCCCCCCCAGCCCTACAGTACAGGGCACAGCCCGGCCATTCCCCCCCCCCCCCCCAGCCCTACAGTACATGGCACAGCCCGGCCATTCCCCCCCAGCCCTACAGTACATGGCACAGCCCGGCCATTCCCCCCCAGCCCTACAGTACATGGCACAGCCCGGCCATTCCCCCCCAGCCCTACAGTACAGGCACAGCCCGGCCATTCCCCCCCCAGCCCTACAGTACAGGGCACAGCCCGGCCATTCCCCCCCAGCCCTACAGTACAGGGCACAGCCCGGCCATTCCCCCCCCAGCCCTACAGTACATGGCACAGCCCGGCCATTCCCCCCCAGCCCTACAGTACATGGCACAGCCCGGCCATTTTTCCCCCAGCTCTACAGTACATGGCACAGCCCGGCCATTCCCCCCCAGCCCTACAGTACATGGCACAGCCCGGCCATTTTCCCCAGCTCTACAGTACATGGCACAGCCCGGCCATTTTCCCCCAGCTCTACAGTACATGGCACAGCCCGGCCATTCCCCCCCAGCCCTACAGTACAGGGCACAGCCCGGCCATTCCCCCCCAGCCCTACAGTACAGGGCACAGCCCGGCCATTCCCCCCCAGCCCTACAGTACATGGCACAGCCCGGCCATTCCCCCCCCAGCCCTACAGTACAGGGCACAGCCCGGCCATTCCCCCCCAGCCCTACAGTACATGGCACAGCCCGGCCATTCCCCCCAGCCCTACAGTACAGGCACAGCCCGGCCATTCCCCCCCAGCCCTACAGTACAGGGCACAGCCCGGCCATTCCCCCCCAGCCCTACAGTACAGGGCACAGCCCGGCCATTCCCCCCCAGCCCTACAGTACAGGGCACAGCCCGGCCATTCCCCCCCCAGCCCTACAGTACATGGCACAGCCCGGGCCATTCCCCCCCCAGGCCCTACAGTACATGGCACAGCCCGGCCATTTTCCCCCCAGCTCTACAGTACATGGCACAGCCCGGCCATTCCCCCCAGCCCTACAGTACATGGCACAGCCCGGCCATTCCCCCCCAGCCCTACAGTACAGGGCACAAGCCCGGCCATTCCCCCCCCCCCCCCCCAGCCCTACAGTACATGGCACAGCCGGCCATTCCCCCCCAGCCCTACAGTACATGGCACAGCCCGGCCATTCCCCCCCAGCCCTACAGTACATGGCACAGCCCGGCCATTCCCCCCCAGCCCTACAGTACAGGGCACAGCCGGCCATTCCCCCCCAGCCCTACAGTACATGGCACAGCCCGGCCATTCCCCCCAGCCCTACAGTACATGGCACAGCCCGGCCATTCCCCCCCAGCCCTACAGTACAGGGCACAGCCCGGCCATTCCCCCCAGCCCTACAGTACAGGGCACAGCCCGGCCATTTCCCCCCAGCCCTACAGTACAGGGCACAGCCCGGCCATTCCCCCCCAGCCCTACAGTACAGGGCACAGCCCGGCCATTCCCCCCCAGCCCTACAGTACAGGGCACAGCCCGGCCATTCCCCCCCAGCCCTACAGTACAGGGCACAGCCCGGCCATTCCCCCCAGCCCTACAGTACAGGGCACAGCCCGGCCATTCCCCCCCAGCCCTACAGTACAGGGCACAGCCCGGCCATTCCCCCCCCAGCCCTACAGTACAGGGCACAGCCCGGCCATTCCCCCCCCAGCCCTACAGTACAGGGCACAGCCGGCCATTCCCCCCCAGCCCTACAGTACAGGGCACAGCCCGCCATTCCCCCCCCAGCCCTACAGTACAGGGCACAGCCCGGCCATTCCCCCCCCAGCCCTACAGTACAGGGCACAGCCCGGCCATTCCCCCCCAGCCCTACAGTACAGGGCACAGCCGCGGCCATTCCCCCCCCAGCCCTACAGTACAGGGCACAGCCCGGCCATTCCCCCCCAGCCCTACAGTACAGGGCACAGCCCGGCCATTCCCCCCCAGCCCTACAGTACAGGGCACAGCCCGGCCATTCCCCCCCCAGCCCTACAGTACAGGGCACAGCCCGGCCATTCCCCCCCCCAGCCCTACAGTACAGGGCACAGCCCGGCCATTCCCCCCCAGCCCTACAGTACAGGGCACAGCCCGGCCATTCCCCCCCAGCCCTACAGTACATGGCACAGCCCGGCCATTCCCCCCAGCCCTACAGTACAGGGCACAGCCCGGCCATTCCCCCCCCAGCCCTACAGTACAGGGCACAGCCCGGCCATTCCCCCCCCAGCCCTACAGTACAGGGCACAGCCCGGCCATTCCCCCCCAGCCCTACAGTACAGGGCACAGCCCGGCCATTCCCCCCCAGCCCTACAGTACAGGGCACAGCCCGGCCATTCCCCCCCAGCCCTACAGTACAGGGCACAGCCCGGCCGTTCCCCCCCAGCCCTACAGTACATGGCACAGCCCGGCCGTTCCCCCCCAGCCCTACAGTACATGGCACAGCCCGGCCGTTCCCCCCCAGCCCTACAGTACATGGCACAGCCCGGCCGTTCCCCCCCCAGCCCTACAGTACATGGCACAGCCCGGCCATTCCCCCCCAGCCGCCGCCTAACACACATGGTAGTTTCATCCGCCTGTATAGTCACATGACCTAGTCACGCCCATGTCGCTCCGGCCAATCAGTGCACAGACCGAGCGAGTCTCCGCCCCCTACGTACGCCACGTGACTATCTGGGACAGCGCGCAGGCGCGGTCTGGGCGTCACCAGGGAAACCGTTGCTGACTGACAGGTATGTAAATACAAGGTAACGGCCGTTGTACCCAAAGCATTGGGTGGGGCTTCATCTCTGTCCCAGGCTGTGTGTGAGGGAACCCGGGCGGGGGATGCATTGGCTGTATGTCACTGAATGGCACAAGCGCCGTGAGCTGCCCATAGCTTCTTATCTATATATACTGTACTACAACTCCCAGAATCCTCTCCTATTAAGTTAGAGGCGGGGCTTCAGCTCTGTGCGTGGCTCCAAGCCTCAGCCTTTGGCTCTTTACTGTCACTTGTTAGGGCTGTGGGGCCCAATGCCAATAGATACCTGAATGGGCGGGGCTGTCCCACAGACACTCCCACTGACTCTCCCACTGACACTCCCACAGACACTCCCACTGACTCTCCCACTGACACTCCCACTGACTCTCCCACTGACACTCCCACAGACACTCCCACAGACACTCCCACTGACTCTCCCACTGACTCTCCCACAGACACTCCCACTGACTCTCCCACTGACACTCCCACTGACTCTCCCACTGACACTCCCACAGACACTCCCACTGACACTCCCACAGACACTCCCACTGACACTCCCACTGACACTCCCACTGACACTCCCACTGACTCTCCCACAGACACTCCCACAGACACTCCCACTGACTCTCCCACTGACACTCCCACTGACACTCCCACTGACACTCCCACAGACACTCCCACAGACACTCCCACTGACACTCCCACTGACTCTCCCACTGACACTCCCACAGACACTCCCACTGACTCTCCCACTGACACTCCCACTGACACTCCCACAGACACTCCCACAGACACTCCCACTGACTCTCCCACTGACACTCCCACTGACACTCCCACAGACACTCCCACTGACTCTCCCACAGACACTCCCACTGACACTCCCACGGACTCTCCCACGGACTCTCCCCCGGACGCTCCCACGGACACTCCCACGGACACTCCCACTGACACTCCCACTGACTCTCCCACAGACACTCCCACTGACTCTCCCACTGACTCTCCCACTGACTCTCCCACTGACACTCCCACGAACACTCCCAGACACTCCCACTGACTCTCCCACTGACACTCCCACTGACTCTCCCACTGACACTCCCACGGACACTCCCACAGACACTCCCACTGACACTCCCACAGACTCTCCCCCGGACGCTCCCACGGACGCTCCCACGGACACTCCGACAGACACTCCCACTGACACTCCCACAGACACTCCCACTGACTCTCCCACTGACACTCCCACAGACACTCCCACTGACTCTCCCACTGACTCTCCCACGGACACTCCCACAGACACTCCCACTGACTCTCCCACTGACACTCCCACGGACACTCCCACTGACTCTCCCACTGACACTCCCACAGACACTCCCACTGACTCTCCCACTGACTCTCCCACGGACACTCCCACAGACACTCCCACTGACTCTCCCACTGACACTCCCACAGACACTCCCACTGACACTCCCACGGACTCTCCCACGGACACTCCCACTGACACTCCCACAGACACTCCCACTGACTCTCCCACTGACACTCCCACTGACACTCCCACAGACACTCCCACTGACACTCCCACAGACACTCCCACTGACTCTCCCACTGACACTCCCACAGACACTCCCACAGACACTCCCACTGACTCTCCCACTGACACTCCCACAGACTCTCCCACAGACACTCCCACTGACTCTCCCACTGACACTCCCACAGACTCTCCCCCAGACACTCCCGCTGACGCTCCTACAGACGCTCCCACAGACACTTCCACGGACACTCCCACGGACACTCCCACGGACACTCCCACTGACACTCCCACAGACACTCCCACTGACTCTCCCACTGACACTCCCACTGACTCTCCCACTGACACTCCCACTGACACTCCCACAGACACTCCCACTGACTCTCCCACTGACACTCCCACAGACACTCCCACTGACTCTCCCACTGACTCTCCCACTGACACTCCCACTGACTCTCCCACTGACTCTCCCACTGACACTCCCACAGACACTCCCACTGACTCTCCCACTGACTCTCCCACTGACACTCCCACAGACACTTCCACGGACACTCCCACGGACACTCCCACGGACACTCCCACTGACACTCCCACAGACACTCCCACTGACTCTCCCACTGACACTCCCACTGACTCTCCCACTGACACTCCCACTGACACTCCCACAGACACTCCCACTGACTCTCCCACTGACACTCCCACAGACACTCCCACTGACTCTCCCACTGACACTCCCACAGACTCTCCCACAGACACTCCCACTGACTCTCCCACTGACACTCCCACAGACTCTCCCCCAGACGCTCCCGCTGACGCTCCTACAGACGCTCCCACAGACACTTCCACGGACACTCCCACGGACACTCCCACGGACACTCCCACTGACACTCCCACAGACACTCCCACTGACTCTCCCACTGACACTCCCACTGACTCTCCCACTGACACTCCCACTGACACTCCCACAGACACTCCCACTGACTCTCCCACTGACACTCCCACAGACACTCCCACTGACTCTCCCACTGACTCTCCCACTGACTCTCCCACTGACACTCCCACTGACACTCCCACAGACACTCCCACTGACTCTCCCACTGACACTCCCACAGACACTCCCACTGACTCTCCCACTGACTCTCCCACTGACACTCCCACTGACACTCCCATAGATACTCCCACAGACACTCCCACTGACTCTCCCACAGACACTCCCAGCAGTGCTACAGTTGTGCTGCAGGTAAGTGCACAATAAGTGCCAGAGAGGGAACACTGCTGTTACTGGCGGGTCCCTGCATAGCTACTGTAACCCTTCAGCATGTGAACCTCCCAATGGGACATGTTATTGATTCACTTCTCAGCCCGTCAGTCTCCGCTTCCAATGCTAAGGGACTCCTGCTGCGCTAATATGGCCGCCCCCTCATAGAGGAACATGGGGGTCAGACAGAAGTATTTGCCCCATACATAGCATGCAAAGGCAAAAATGTTGTGTTTGCCGTCATATTATACACCTGTGGAAAAAGAATTGTATTGGTCCTGCACTAACCTCTGATGTTCAAACCCAGATTGGTAACTGCCCCCTGGGTATCTCCTCCTGGATGAACCGACGCCAGCTCAAACTTACCCTAAACCTGAGCCCATGGTCTTCCCGCCCAAACCTGGCCCCTCCTCCTTTCCCCATTACTATTGGTGGCATGACCATCAACCCTGTAAATTCTGCACGCTGCCTTGGGGGTATCTGTGACCAGTCCCTCCCCTTCTCTAACCATATTAATAACACTGCCAAAACCTGCCATTTTTTCCCCCGCAATATTGCCAAGATACGCCCCTTTCTTTCACAAGCAACAGCTAAAACACTAATCCATGCCCTTATCCTTTCCCCCTTATATTACTGCAATCTCCTACTAACCGGCCTCCCAGACTCCCACCTCTCTCCCCTGCAATCAATCTTAAACTCTGCTGCCAGGATCCTCCTGCTCTCTCCTAAGAGGGATCCTGCTCAGCCTCAATTAAGCTCACTAGCATGGCTGCCTGTCAAGCAAAGGAGCTTACAGAATCCTTATGCTGACATTCACAGCCCTTCACTCCTCTGCTCCTCACTACATTCCCTCACTGGTCTCCCTGCTCCTCACTACATTCCCTCACTGGTCTCCCTGCTCCTCACTACATTCCCTCACTGGTCTCCCTGCTCCTCACTACATTCCCTCACTGGTCTCCCTCCTCCTCACTGGTCTCCCTGCTCCTCACTACATTCCCTCACTGGTCTCCCTGCTCCTCACTACATTCCCTCACTGGTCTCCCTGCTCCTCACTACATTCCCTCACTGGTCTCCCTGCTCCTCACTACATTCCCTCACTGGTCTCCCTGCTCCTCACTACATTCCCTCACTGGTCTCCCTGCTCCTCACTACATTCCCTCACTGGTCTCCCTGCTCCTCACTACATTCCCTCACTGGTCTCCCTGCTCCTCACTACATTCCCTCACTGGTCTCCCTACATGTTCCTGGTCGTCTCCTCCGCTCCTCTCAGAGCCTCCGTCTCTTTACACCATCCACACCCACTGCGCTCTCTCGGCTTAACCCTTTGTATCTCGCTGCTCCTTCCCTCTGGAACTCTATCCCTGAATCCCTCTGTAGGGAAAACTCACCCACTCTCTTTAAGAAAAAGCTCAGCTGTTACCTTCTGGGGCACTAAAACATTATTTTGCCCAGTCCTGCGCTTAAGGGCAAATGCCCATACCTGGTGCACTCTTACCTTCCAGTTTGTGCCTGTATGTTACCCACCCACTCAGATTGTAAGCTCTACGGGGCAGGGACCTCCTTCCTACTGTGTCTCATACCACATGGCACTTATATATATATATACATATATGTATTTATTGTATTTATTTATTATATCACTTGTCCTCCCTGTGTGTAACTGTGTATTCTGTAAGACTGTACAGCGCTGCGTACCCTTGTGGCGCTTTATAAATAAAGTTATACATACACACATACATACATTTTGGGCTCAGGTGTGGAACCTGAGCTGATATTGGGTTGCCAGGATGGCTTGGTCCTTGGCAACCAGCAAGTGGGTTGAATGACAGGCTAAAATGTGAATTTGAAAGGCCACGTGATGGGCATGGGGCAGTGGGCGGGAACCTGGGCGGGGCTGTATTGAGAACATGGATTGGGACGAATCAAGGGAGAATTTGGGCAAAGTGAGAAGAAGAGGAGCGGGGGGGGGGGACAGTTAGGTACAAATGTACTAACACCGGCCTAGATCAGATTTGGGGGTTTAGATTCCCTTTAAATGAGAAGGGCTCTGTCTCAGAACTGTACTGGTAGGTGATCATTCAAAGTTATTTGAACAGGGGATTAAACTGGTTACCAGGGGATCCGGAGGCCAAATGATTACAGAATGGGATCCAATGGAGCAGCCGACTGTGTGAACAATGTACTGCTAAGAGCTGACAGTGTTATTATGATTGTGGGGAACTGGGACATACAGGGGTTCTATTGGGTGTATAACATGGACTACAGCTCCCACAATCCCCTGTGTGTGGCTGCAGGAAGTCATGTGACGTGTCCCAGCGGCTGGCCTTTGTCTATAGGGAGAGGCTGGGAAGGGGTAACCTGGAAGTGGTTGAATGCAGAATCTGGGAGTGCGGGGAATCCCCAGCTGAATGGGGGAGTAGGGAGGCCAGCCGTGGGGGAGAGGGGTGACTGATTCAGGGAGCCCAGATAACAAGCTAAGCTGGGGGGGTGCAGCAACTTCATAGTTACATTTTCTTTGTTTTCACGCTTGTAAAAATATTAGGGAACTTGCCCTCGGCCCCTAAATCCCTGTATCCCTCCCCTCTTCCCAACAATCCAATCATCCTATTCTGAGGCTCTGTCTTTGCTCTGCCCCCTCCCCTCTTGGCCAATGAATGAGCAAGCCCTGCCCCCCAGTGGACAGCTGAAGGCAGCAGAGCAATTCTTTCCCCTGTAAATGAGAGCTGGGCAGCAGGAGCAGGTCAGTAAGGGACGTAATCCCTCCCCATGAGTTTATATGGCAGGCTGTGGGCTTACAGGCTGCTTTGTGCCGTGTTGGTGGCACTGTATGTGCCACTCGGTGTCCCCACCTGCCCCCAGGCCGCTATCCTATCCGTCCCTTCAGTAGAAATAGTTCTCAATGCCAATTATAGATAAAGGGATGGGGGCAGCCCCTATGTGCATCCCATGAGCCTCTCTATCATTTCTATCCACATCAGAAAGCTAGGCAGACCTGATAGGGAACTTCAGATTTTTTTTTTCTATGTGAGGGCAAAGCTGTGATTGGCCACAAACATCCTGCGATTCTTCTAAACTACAACCGTTAGGACACGCCCACCCTTTATTTTTAACACTAACAGGGACCAGAGGGGGTCTAGGGGGATGTCCAATAAATATGTTTGTGCCCTACCCATTCTGCACCTGTAGCCAATAGGCAGTAATGCAGAAAGCACATGTAGTTCTACCAAAGGACTGGGCGGAACACCTGAGTTGCCTCTTAATCTGGCCATAAGTGCCCAGGCTTGGTTGCATGAGAATTAGGAGAATGGCCCCACGTAGAGATGCAAACTGTAGGGAGATTTAATGGGATTCTGTGGGTCCGGGCCCCTGTCATTCTTTTGGGGGATATTGCTGGGAATAATCCCCTATAGAAACGTGTAATTGCTTAATTCCCCTTCCAGGCCCCTCCCTCCCACAAGGAGCCAATGGGAATGTGGGAGGAAGCGAGTGACCCAGTGATGGGGAAGAAGGATAAAAATGAGGAGCGGAAGGAGAGAATCCTGAATCTCACACTGGAGATTATCTATCTGCTGACTGGAGAGGTGAGGGGGGCACTGTGAGTGGCACAGTGAGAAGAGACTGTCTGTCTGTACAAAGGGGGTCTCTCTGCTGCGTTACACACTCATCATTCTCTCTCCCTCTCAATACATAGGGCTACGTCATCCCTAAGAAGAAGAGCCCAACTGTGGGTTTGGGGGCCCTGCATGCCCCTGGCTCCGTCATACAGAAGGAAAATGACAAGAAGATCCTGGAACTCATCTCCAACATCATCCAGCTGCTGACTGGAGAGGTGGGTGCGGCCCCCCAATCCCCCCTTATTGTTTAGTAACAGTGTATGATAATCCCTTTCTCTGGCTGGGGGATGACTGTAACATTGTGTGTGCCAGGTTGCCATAAGGTGTGAGGATGTTTCCATCTATTTTTCCTTGGAGGAGTGGGAGTATATAAAAGAAAACAAGGCCCTTTACAGGGAAGGAATAAAGGAGGAGGAGCCCCAGCAGCTCCACCCACTGCGTGAGTAATTGGTGCACAAAGTTTTTTTTCTGAGATCTAGTGAAAACCTTGACTAAACTCTGCCTTGCTAAAGGTGGCTATACACGGACAGATTTAAGCTACCAATTTGGGCTCTTCAGTCTGAGTTGGCCCTTATCTGCCCGTGCATTGGGCACTTTGACGCAGGTCGGGCCAAGCTGGCTGGGTGGGCACCCAAGGCAACCTGACCAGCTTCCATGCCCAAGCGTGCACATGCGCATGTATAATGACAACCAGGGGGGCGGGATGCATTTTGGAGATGGGGATAGAAGGAAGAGGGACCGGACTAGGGGTGCAGAAGTGCTAAATGCCTAGTGCCCCCCACCACTGTGCCCTGGGCACGTGCCTCTTCTGCCTACCCCTAGTTCCAACCCTAGCTGACCAGTATCTGGCCGAAAATCAGCCTCTCTGCTCCCTGTGCCCTTTCACTGTGATTGCCCCACACTGGAACCTATATTTTTGGTTTGTTCAATGTTTCAAGCTGAGCCAGAACTAAACGCATTAGGGAGCCTAATAGGCAGTGTAGCCTTGGATAAAGGGGAAGATTTCTCACATGTCAAACAGTTGTTCACAGTATTTTGTTTTTTTTTCCGCATTACACAAGTTTCCCATCACAGTGACTTTCCGTGCTTGTATCTTTGCCAGATTGTGACAACGAAGCTTCGGATAATACTAATGCCAGTACTGTACCTGAATTGTCTTCTAATAACAAACCAAGCAAGATGGCAGCTGAAGGTGCAGTGATTTGTGGAGACAAAAGTACCACAAACCCTGACATTTCTCCACCTCAACAGCCCCCAGCAGAAAATGGTGTTAAATCAGGGCTGCCTGTAAGTAAAGGGGGGAGCCATCCAGAACGCAGCAGAAAGCCCCATACGGAACAGGTACAGGGAAGTGACCCCTCTAACCCTGTTATAATCTGCAGCATGGCAAACAGCACGGCACCTAAATATTTATCCAACACTCTCAAACCCAATCTGACTTCTCGTAAGAAACGAAGCCAATCAGAGTGCGGTATTAAAACACTTCCAGAACAGATACGAGCCACGGGCGCACCTACGTCTACCCCAGGACGCAGCCTGAACTCCGCATTTCCGCTGAATTATACTTCAAGGGCTATAAAAGAGGAACCGATTTCGTGGCAAGGCAGAAGCCATTCAGGTCGCAGCGTTAATCCTCTGGCAGAACAGATAGAGAAGGCAAACACATTTGCGCCCATCATGGGGTACAGCTTTAAGAACAGCTTGGCAGCTAATTATTACTTAAATGGGATTAAAGAGGAAGCGAGTTCAGGAGGAAGCCATTCGATTTGCAGTATTAACCCCCTTACAGAACAGATACAGAGAAATAAACTGGCAGCTCCCGTAATGGGATGCAGCCTAAACAACAGAGCGGCAGCGAACCAGTCCCACGGATACGGTAAAAAACTGGGTGCTAACGCCACGTGTTCCCCTCCTCTCAGCACGCCCCTGTTACAGGTGATGTACTGCTGCGCCGTATGCCACGCACGCTTCGCCAGCTACAAAGATCTGGTCAGCCATCTGATAACTCACACGGAGGAAAAGCCGATTTCCTGCTCAATCTGTGGGAAAAGCTTTAAGCGCCACGCAGAGTATATCCGCCATCAGAAAATTCACACGGGGGAGAAGCCGTTTATCTGCTCCGAGTGTGGCAAATGCTTCAAGCAGCGCTCGGAACTGAATCTGCACCGAAGGACACACACGGGAGAGAAGCCGTTCTCCTGTTCCGAGTGCGGGAAATGTTTTAAGCGGCGCTCGATCGTGGTGGAACATCAGAGGATTCACACGGGGGAGAAACCGTTCACTTGCTCGGAGTGCGGCAAATGTTTCACACAGCGCTCGCACCTTATTGTGCACCGAAGAACTCACACGGGGAAGAAGCCGTTCTCTTGTTCTGTGTGTGGGAAATGTTTTACGCGACACTCGCAACTCATTCTGCATCTCAGAACCCATACGGGAGAATAAAAGGAGAGTGAATGTGTCACATGTTATGTAAGCTCCTCCCCAGTCCTGTCGAAGTTCTGATGAATGTAGCAAGGCGGTCTCATTGCACCTGTAGTCCTAGTACATCCTCCTCCCGTGGCAAAGGATTCATGGGGTACCCCAACCCATTTAAAGATTAATCGGGGTAACACTGCGATGCTGTAAATAGTTACCATTCTGAACTTTGTAGGTCACAACTGCAACATTATATACTGGATAATATACCCATGTCTTTATGTTATGTCCCAGAAACCCTGTGTGTCTCCTAATATCCTGTCTGGTAACCAGGGGGTACGCACCATGTGATGCATAGGTGAGAGTCCTGGATAAAAGAAGCTGAATATTTATGATTATTATTATTATTAGTAGTAATATGAGTCTGTTATACAACCTGTTGGCTTGGGAGTTAGTGCTTTCCTGTACATCATGGGATTTGGAAATATTTAGCCAGCAGCACTCTCGTAGCACTGATACCATAACTCCCGCAGCCTCTGACAGCTTTTAGATGCCAGAGAATTCTCGGTGTTCAGTAATTGCTGAGATATTGCAGGTTGGAGATGTTTGTTTTATATAAGCATTAGTATGTCTAATGTAACCTAACCTGTAAGTCTAATATTGGAGATGAACTCTTTTTATTCCCAGTTACAGATAACCCCAAGTGTAATTAATAAGAATATGGGGGGTTCCAAACCCATGCAATGCGCCTCATCTCGCAGCTTCTCCAGCTGTCTGGGGTTGTTTGGAGTTGTGGTTCAGCAAGAGCAGGAGGGACGCTGCTGGAAAACGTTCCAACCACAACCTGCATAAAGGGGGAGCTTTATATGAAAGGACTGCGTGTCCCACAGTTACTATGAATAGCAAGTCCTGCTAGCGTGGGCACTTTCCTACAGGACTGGCTGTGTGCGCCATGGGACCTCTTGGCTCTTCTGTCTTTATTTTGCCCCAATCCTGTTACATTACTGTTCTTTTTAAAAGGGTTGTCCACCTTTGATCTAACGTTTAGTATGATGTCTAGAGAGTAAGACTTTGAGACAATTTGCAATTGGTCTTCATTTTTTATTATTTGCAGTTATTTAACTATTTCAGTTTTTGTTCAGCAGCTTTTCAGCTTGGAGTTTCAGAAGCTATTTGGTGGCTATGATCCAAATTACCTTAGCAACCAGGATTGTTTCAAATGAAAGACTGTTATATGAATAGGAGAGGGCCTGAATGGAAAAATAAGTAATAAAAAGTAACAATAACAAACTGGAGCCTCACAGAGCAATAGATTTTTGGCTCAGGGGTCAGTGACCCCCATTTGAAAGCTGCAAAGAGTTAGAAGAAGGCCGCAAATAATTAAAAAACTATAACAAATACATGATCAAGACCAATTGAAATGTTGCTTAGAATTGGCCTTTCTAACATACTAAATGTTAATTTAAAGGTGACCCCCCTCCCTTTAAAGAGGGAAGGCCTGCAGAGAAACGCTTACGTCTCTGGCATTAAGCATTAATTTGGCCTTATAGTGTAGCGATTTCCAGCCAAACTGGATGACTATTGGTCTGCGTGTTCTCAAATTAGCTCGACGTGATCAAGTTGATTTTCCCAGAGGATGGACCTAAATTGGGGGACACGTGGGGTTCTTCCCCCAGACGGAATATGCTGTTTACATATAGTGGGTAGAGTACCTGGTTTCATAGTAATACAGCTGGGACGTTGATACAGGGAAGGTACAGGTTACAGAGACAGGAATAGACAGAGGCTGGATATGGGTAATTACAGCAACCCCCCCCCCCCAGTAGTGCCGGGAGTGTAAGGGCTGCACATTTGTAATGAGTGTAACTGGGCCCATTATATTGCACGTTCCCCAGACTCCTCTCCCTTTGGATCCCATACACTGACCCCATACTGCATACGGAGGTTACCTACAGACCTTAGCTGGCCAAGCTTTGGGACAACACGCAAATCAAAATCATACAGTTGGGTCAAAAATGCCTAAAGGAATGTAAAGGAAAACTAACCCTTTAATGTTTCTCTCACTTTGTTTCAGCCTTGAGTTACATGGAAGGACATGTAGAGTCTCCTTGCCAAACATGTTATTTGGAATGTATCATTTAACTTTATTGCCTGTTTTATATGAGATAATAAATTAATATTAAGTGTCTTATTAACTATATATTCCGTTCTGCAGAGCCTCTGTGTGACACAGGAAACCCAAGCGACCCTAGATATACAGAATCCATCTCCAATCCATATCCAAACAGAATTTACACAGATTGTTCCTTTGTAATTTATATTTCAGTTTCCATTAATTTTATCTCTTTAGTTGTGTTTTAAAGATATAGGCAGTTTTAGACTGCTAAGGCCAGACTTTCATCTGCATATTTGGTTAAAGGAGACAAAAACCCCCAACCCTGTAGGCAATTATGAATAATATCCGGTGCTGGTTTCCCTTTGGACTAAACATTAACCCTATCTGTAACAATGGCCCCTTTATTGGAGCTCCCTATAGATCCTCTCAGGTCCCTGTCTGGGTTTCACATGAGGGGTGGGCGTGTCCTAACGGTCCCTGCCAGAAGCACAGTAGGAGGGGGAGAGCCAATCACAGCCCTGCACTCACACAGACAAAGACAGGCTTCTGATTACATTTAAGTTCAATGAGGACCCCTCGGACCTTCTCTGTTGCCAGACCTTATTTAAACTGGGGTTAGGAAGGATTGTTCTTAAAGGTGACATTTTGTGTGGAAAAGTAATATTGTGCCAATGAATTGTACTCATCTAAATATAGAAAAAAACGGGCTTTATAAAGTAGTATTTCAGGTTAATTCATTAAAAAATTTCTTCAAAACCCCCACTAGCCCCACCCATCCGTTCCACTTCCTGCTGCCTCCTTTCCCAGCCCAAAGTGAATCCAGCACCTTATATTATTCATATATTTATCCTATATGCCACCTTAAACACCTTTATTAGAGCTCCCCATTGATTCCCTCTGGTTGCAAGGGGGTCACATGCTCCCTGGTAGCACAGTATAATGCGAATAGCCAATCACAGCTCTGCCAGAAAGCAGTCAGTGGGAGGAGGAAAGGATGAATGAAAGTGTTTGAGAAAAAAGAATTCCATGAAAGCAGTAGAAAACTTTTGAAGGATCGTTGCTTTCATTTTTACAGCTGTATGATGCAGTGACCAATACTTGTTACCTTTAATAACATTGCCATAAAGTGTCAGAAGAACCCTGGCCAGGGGCCACACTTTATGTAGAACGACATTTCCCTAGAGTAGCACATTCCCTTTCCTTATGGCACCACGCATTTCAGCCCGCAGGTTCAGAAAATCGCTCCACGCTGTGTTTGGTCCGACAAATACACTCTCAGCCAATAGTTTCATTAGTTCCTTAGTTTCACCCAGGAATTGATGGACACATAGAATGAAGCGCACAGGGGCTCAGTGAAGGAGGCGGAGAAGGTGTGTAGGTGCCTGATTGGCTCACTCAGCTCATAGAAGGACAGGCGTCCGGCCTCGTAGTCCAGGAATATCCCAAACCTCTGACTGGATAACTTGCCGGGTAACATGGTCGCTGTTCGGTCGTGTCTTACTGAATATTCCCTATGATACATACTCAGGCTCCAGGACTTCGCATTACTCCCACTGACTGAACATTCTCCTTGTCTCTCTATGGTTGGATAGGCCACCCCGACCCTCCATCCTCCCGATGCACTTCCTTCCACCTCCCAGTAATGCTGCCCGGAGCAGAAACTCATAGAGCTTAAAACCTGCGAAAACATAAATCTCTGTGGGGTTTTGGGATAATGCTGATTTACTTGTGTCCAGGTTGCAGTTTTCCCATCCCCTGACACAGCCACATAATTCCCAGCTGTGTTTATATCGAGTTGCATTCCTGAAGCCTCTTGCCTACACAGCTTGCTATTGACTCTCAGGCTGTTTAGAAACCTATGTAGTCCTGCGCTTAACGTCCCTAAGATTAAACCCACATCCACATCCCCTACAGCAGGGACCTTTGTATCATCATTCTGTCTGCCCTCATTATCTGCCCCCTCAGTATCCCCTTCCTCTCTGCCCTCATTATCTGCCCCCTCAGTATCCCCTTCTACTCTGCCCTCATTATCTGCCCCCTCAGTATCCCCTTCCACTCTGCCCTCATTATCTGCCCCCTCAGTATCCCCTTCCACTCTGCCCTCATTATCTGCCCTCTCAGTATCCCCTTCCACTCTGCCCTCAGTATCTGCCCCCTCAGTATCCCCTTCCACTCTGCCCTCAGTATCTGCCCCCTCAGTATCCCCTTCCACTCTGCTCTCATTATCTGCCCCCTCAGTATCCCCTTCCACTCTGCCCCCAGTATCTGCCCCCTCAGATTCCCATTGTTCCTGTAGGACAGCGAGTGGATCTGCCATGTTGCACAGCTCCTCAATGTGCCGGATCTTCGGGGACATCTCGTCCTTCTTTATCTCCAGCTCCCGGATCAGATCCCAGACTTCGAGTGAAACCATAACTTTCTGCATGGAGAGCTGAATGTGAAGTTGTTCTTCTAGAAGACTGAGTCGTTCCCTGATGTCTCTAAAGAGAGCGTTAATCTGCTCTGTTACACCGGCTGCCTTTTCTTGCAATTCTTTCCTGCGCTCCTGCAGCCTCTGGATTTGCCCCTCAGTCTCCTCTCTCTCTGGGCTCAGTTTCTCCAGAACTTTCCTCAGTTTCTCTTTCTTCTTCTCAGAGGCCTCACTCAGTGGCTCCACCTTGTGGCCCCGGTGCTCCCCAGCCAGGCAGCAGGACACACAGATACAGGCTCCATCCTGGGGGCAGTAATACTTGAGTAGTTCTTTATGGGTGGAACATTTTCTGTTTTCAAAGGAAGCAGTGGGTTCAGTTAAGACGTGTTCCTCTGACTCGCTGTGTACCTTCAGATGCACGCCACACATGGAGGTCTCACACAGAAGACACGACTTGACCGCATGTACAGGGGAGATGACACAGTAGGTGCAGGGAATCCCAGTCTCCCCCGGCTCCAGTTCCGCTGAATGGAATCGCTCTGCTATGTTCCCCAGAGTCCGGTTCCTGGGCAGGGCCGGGCGCTTCTGGTACTCAGCTCGGCATTCTGGGCAGGAATAACCCCCAGACCCCCCCTGGGCATCCAGTGCCCTCCCAATGCAACCCTGGCAGAAGTTGTGCCCACAGGGCAGCATCACAGGCTGGGTGTAAATGTCCAGGCAGAGGGAGCAGTTCAGCTCTTCTCTCAGATCAGCAAACGCCATTCCGGAAAGCAGGAACAAGAAACGAAACTGAAAGCATTTTTACCTAATGAAGAAGGGTGGAGAAAAGTCTGCATTTTAACTCTTAAATTCTCTGATTTCGAGAAACTGCAAAATTCGCAAAATGACGAGAAATTCACTAAAAAGTCCTTATAACAGGAATGATCCAGGCCTTCAAACTTGTGCACAGGAGCTTGCCATCGTGGATTCTGTTAGTAGTGTCAGTGGCACTGCACATGCTCAGTGTGCTTAGGGCGGCTGGTAAGAAGCTAAGCTAAGGGGGTCGTAGCAAATAAGCTGACAAAGAGGTTTGCTTGCCAAATAAGCTGATGCTAGAGGGCAGATGATTAAATCCTCTGAGCTGCATACAATGTAATTACTAATTAGTCAGTCCCTAAACTCTAAAAAAAAAAACAGAGGGTTTAGCAGAGGGTTTCCTTCTAAAGGACTGTGTGGTCTCGGGCTGGAACCCCAAAACATATGTGCAGCTTTAGTTCTCCTTTATGCTAAGCATCTAAAACTTCTATTTTACCCCCTGGATTCATTTACAGAGACCAAATACAGTATGATTAGGGATGGGGCTCTCAACTGACAATGGGGAAAACGAGGTGGCGATAACTGTATCTGATCTGCAGCCCTATTCCCATCTCTACCAGCAAACCTGCTCCCATCCCAACAAACACCTGCAACCCTATCCCATTCCCGCTTGGTATCAACAAACCTGCCCCATTCCCGCTTGGTATCAACAAACCTGCCCCATTCCCGCTTGGTATCAACAAACCTGCCCCATTCCCACTTGGTATCAACTAACCTGCCCCATTCCCACTTGGTATCAACAAACCTGCCCCATTCCCACTTGGTATCAACAAACCTGCCCCATTCCCACTTGGTATCAACAAACCTGCCCCATTCTCACTTGGTATCAACAAACCTGCCCCAATTCCACTTGGTATCAACAAACCTGCCCCATTCCCACTTGGTATCAACAAACCTGCCCCAATTCCACTTGGTATCAACAAACCTGCCCCATTCCCGCTTGGTATCAACAAACCTGCCCCATTCCCACTTGGTATCAACAAACCTGCCCCAATTCCACTTGGTATCAACAAACCTGCCCCAATTCTCTTGGTATCAACAAACCTGCCCCAATTCCACTTGGTATCAACAAACCTGCCCCAATTCCACTTGGTATCAACAAACCTGCCCCATTCCCACTTGCTATCAACAAACCTGCCCCAATTCTCTTGGTATCAACAAACCTGCCCCATTCCCACTTGGTATCAACAAACCTGCCCCAATTCCACTTGGTATCAACAAACCTGCCCCAATTCCACTTGGTATCAACAAACCTGCCCCATTCCCACTTGCTATCAACAAACCTGCCCCAATTCCACTTGGTATCAACAAACCTGCCCCATTTCCACTTGGTATCAACAAACCTGCCCCATTCCCACTTGGTATCAACAAACCTTCCCCAATTCTCTTGGTATCAACAAACCAATTCCATTTGATTCGGCAAACCTGCCCCAATTCCTGTTGGTTTTGGCAAACCTGCCCCAGTTCCTGTTGGTTTCTGCAAACCTGCCCCAATTCCTGTTGGTTTTGGCAAACCTGCCCCAATTCTTGTTGGTTTTGGCAAACCTGCCCCAATTCCTGTTGGTTTCGGCACACCTGCCCCAGTTCTTGTTGGTTTCGGCACACCTGCCCCAGTTCCTGTCGGTTTCGGTAAAGCTGCCCCAGTTCCTGTCGGTTTCGGTAAAGCTGCCCCAGTTCCTGACGGTTTTGGTAAAGCTGCCCCAGTTCCTGTCGGTTTTGGTAAAGCTGCCCCAGTTCCTGACGGTTTTGGTAAAGCTGCCCCAGTTCCTGTCGGTTTCGGTAAAGCTGCCCCAGTTCCTGTTGGTTTCGGTAAAGCTGCCCCAGTTCCTGTTGGTTTCGGTAAAGCTGCCCCAATTCCTGTTGGTTTCGGTAAAGCTGCCCCAGTTCCTGTTGGTTTCGGTAAAGCTGCCCCAGTTCCTGTTGGTTTCGGTAAAGCTGCCCCAATTCTTGTTGGTTTCGGTAAAGCTGCCCCAGTTCCTGTTGGTTTCGGTAAAGCTGCCCCAGTTCCTGTTGGTTTCGGTAAAGCTGCCCCAGTTCTTGTTGGTTTCGGTAAAGCTGCCCCAGTTCCTGTCGGTTTCGGCAAAGCTGCCCCAGTTTCGGTAAAGCTGCCCCAGTTCCTGTCGGTTTTGGCAAACCTGCCCCAGTTCCTGACAGTTTCGGTAAAGCTGCCCCAGTTTCTGTCGGTTTCGGTAAAGCTGCCCCAGTTCCTGTTGGTTTCGGCAAAGCTGCCCCAGTTCCTGTCGGTTTCGGCAAAGCTGCCCCAGTTCCTGTCGGTTTTGGCAAAGCTGCCCCAGTTCCTGTCGGTTTCGGTAAAGCTGCCCCAGTTCCTGTCGGTTTTGGCAAAGCTGCCCCAGTTCCTGTCGGTTTCGGTAAAGCTGCCCCAGTTTTTAAAGCTGCCCCAGTTCCTGTTGGTTTCGGCAAAGCTGCCCCAGTTCCTGTCGGTTTTGGCAAAGCTGCCCCAGTTCCTGTTGGTTTCGGTAAAGCTGCCCCAGTTCCTGTCAGTTTCGGTAAAGCTGCCCCAGTTCCTGTCGGTTTCGGTAAAGCTGCCCCAGTTCCTGTCGGTTTCGGTAAAGCTGCCCCAGTTCCTGTCGGTTTCGGCAAAGCTGCCCCCAGTTTCGGTAAAGCTGCCCCAGTTCCTGTCAGTTTCGGGCAAAGCTGCCCCAGTTTCGGTAAAGCTGCCCCAGTTCCTGTCAGTTTCGGCAAAGCTGCCCCAGTTTCGGTAAAGCTGCCCCAGTTCCTGTCAGTTTCGGTAAAGCTGCCCCAGTTCCTGTCGGTTTCGGTAAAGCTGACCCAGTTCCTGTCGGTTTCGGTAAAGCTGCCCCAGTTCCTGTCGGTTTCGGTAAAGCTGCCCCAGTTCCTGTTGGTTTCGGTAAAGCTGCCCCAGTTCCTGTCGGTTTTGGCAAAGCTGCCCCAGTTCCTGTTGGTTTCGGTAAAGCTGCCCCAGTTCCTGTTGGTTTCGGTAAAGCTGCCCCAATTCTTGTTGGTTTCGGTAAAGCTGCCCCAATTCTTGTTGGTTTCGGTAAAGCTGCCCCAGTTCCTGTTGGTTTCGGTAAAGCTGCCCCAGTTCCTGCCGGTTTCGGCAAAGCTGCCCCAGTTCCTGTCGGTTTTGGCAAAGCTGCCCCAGTTCCTGTCGGTTTCGGTAAAGCTGCCCCAGTTCCTGTCGGTTTTGGCAAAGCTGCCCCCAGTTCCTGTCGGTTTCGGTAAAGCTGCCCCAGTTCCTGTTGGTTTCGGCAAAGCTGCCCCAGTTCCTGTCGGTTTCGGTAAAGCTGCCCCAGTTCCTGTCGGTTTCGGTAAAGCTGCCCCAGTTCCTGTTGGTTTCGGTAAAGCTGCCCCAGTTCCTGTCGGTTTCGGTAAAGCTGCCCCAGTTCCTGTCGGTTTCGGTAAAGCTGCCCCAGTTCCTGTTGGTTTCGGCAAAGCTGCCCCAGTTCCTGTCGGTTTCGGTAAAGCTGCCCCAGTTCCTGCCGGTTTCGGCAAAGCTGCCCCAGTTCCTGTCGGTTTTGGCAAAGCTGCCCCAGTTCCTGTCGGTTTCGGTAAAGCTGCCCCAGTTCCTGTCGGTTTCGGTAAAGCTGCCCCAGTTTTTAAAGCTGCCCCAGTTCCTGTTGGTTTCGGCAAAGCTGCCCCAGTTCCTGTCGGTTTTGGCAAAGCTGCCCCAGTTCCTGTTGGTTTCGGTAAAGCTGCCCCAGTTCCTGTCGGTTTCGGTAAAGCTGCCCCAGTTCCTGTCGGTTTCGGTAAAGCTGCCCCAGTTCCTGTCGGTTTCGGCAAAGCTGCCCCAGTTTCGGTAAAGCTGCCCCAGTTCCTGTCAGTTTCGGCAAAGCTGCCCCAGTTTCGGTAAAGCTGCCCCAGTTCCTGTCAGTTTCGGCAAAGCTGCCCCAGTTCCTGTCGGTTTCGGCAAAGCTGCCCCAGTTCCTGTCGGTTTCGGCAAAGCTGCCCCAGTTTCGGTAAAGCTGCCCCAGTTCCTGTCAGTTTCGGCAAAGCTGCCCCAGTTTCGGTAAAGCTGCCCCAGTTCCTGTCAGTTTCGGCAAAGCTGCCCCAGTTCCTGTCGGTTTCGGTAAAGCTGCCCCAGTTCCTGTCGGTTTCGGTAAAGCTGCCCCAGTTCCTGTCGGTTTCGGCAAAGCTGCCCCAGTTTCGGTAAAGCTGCCCCAGTTCCTGTCAGTTTCGGCAAAGCTGCCCCAGTTTCGGTAAAGCTGCCCCAGTTCCTGTCAGTTTCGGCAAAGCTGCCCCAGTTTCGGTAAAGCTGCCCCTGTTCCTGTCGGTTTCGGTAAAGCTGCCCCAGTTCCAACAGGTAACAGCAACCTTTTCCCAATCCCAGGTGGTTCCTACAAACCAGTGGGTAACAGCTAATGGGGTGCAGAATGTCGGGGTGAGTGGGTGTAAATGGGGCCCATCCCAGTAGGTTCCTGCAGATCTGCCCACATCCCACAGAATATGTGATACCCCTCACCCTGTTCTGAACGTCACGGCTAGAGCTGATTGGATGCCGCTGAGGAATAATATTAGGGAATTAGGCTCCCAGGCAGGTGTATACAGCGCTTACCAATAGTTCCCTCAGTGTTTATGTGTATCATACCCAGGCCTGATAATGCCCCATTACAACCAACAGGCCGCTATAAACACATGTAATCACCTTATTTTCCCACCTGACTGGCAGTGACCTCTCTACCCTCCCTGACACGCAGCCAGCACTCAGGAGTCTCCTATAGCAATGTATTGTGTTACCGGCGCCATTTTGCCATCCCCCCCCCCAGTCCGTCTCCCACAGGCCGAGTGCAATACCCGCACGGTGTTACCGGAAAGGGAGACACAGCCCGGTTCTACCCCGGCCGCCAATGAAGGGAATTGGGCGCTTTTCCCTATAAGGTTCCCGGCATGCACCGCGCGAGTTTTCCCGCCCAAACTGACAGATTCCAATGGCGGAACAACTGCAGCAGCAACGGGAGCTCGGCCCACAGGCAACGCTAAGTGCCATCTCTGTGTAACTGTCAGTCTCAGGGGATTGTATGACGGTATGTGTCTGTGTAAGTCACTGGCGAGTAAAACTCACAGCTGCCAACCAATCCCTGTCATTACAGACATTATCATCTGGGCCTGGTTTGTTTGTTTTTTTGTTGTTTTTTTTTAAATGATAACATGAAACAAGGAGAGAGAGATTTCCTGCAGTAGCGCTGGGAACCCTAGGGATAGGGGGGTGCTGGGAGGTAAATGTTTGGGGGGGCCATGAGGGAGGGCCTTCCTGCGGCCATGAAGCCCAGACAGCGGTGTAACTGTATATACAGAGACCCTGGAACTGGGGGCCCTTCCCTACCTATAGCGCCACAGGAGGGGGGAGGGACCGGTCCCAAGTGACAAAATATCAAAAACATTCCGACCCTGTGCCCAAAATTGTTTCCTCCTCCTTATTCTGGGGCTCAGTTACCGTGTTTGCCACCCTAATGTTCTGTCACCCACACATGAGGAGATTATCATGGGAAAATTACCAGTGCATTAGACCATACCTCCCAACATTTGAAAAATGAAAAGAGGGACAAAAAGATTTGGCAATTTTTTTTACCACGCCCCCTTTTGTGATCATGCCCCAATTACCACACCCCATTTAAAAAAAAAAATACTCCTTTTATAACAATATAGCAACTCCTACATATAAATACAAATATAGAGAGAAGGCAGTCAGTTATAAGTGAGTTATAACTATGTACCAGTTTTGCCCCCCCCCCCATACACAGTAGCCCCCAATACACAGTGCCCCAATACACAGTAGCCCCCAATACACAGTGCCCCCAATACACAGTGCCCCCTATACACAGTAGCCCCCAATACACAGTGCCCCCTATACACAGTAGCCCCCAATACACAGTAGTCTCCCATACACAGTAGCCCACAATACACAGTAGCCCCCAATACACAGTAGTCTCCAATACACAGTAGCCCACAATACACAGTGCCCCCTATACACAGTAGCCCCCAATACACAGTAGTCTCCCATACACAGTAGCCCACAATACACAGTAGCCCCCAATACACAGTAGCCCCCAATACACAGTAGTCTCCCATACACAGTAGCCCACAATGCACAGTAGTCTTCCATACACAGTAGCCCACAATACACAGTGCCCCCTATACACAGTAGCCCCCAATACACAGTAGTCTTCCATACACAGTAGCCCACAATGCACAGTGCCCCCTATACACAGTAGTCTTCCATACACAGTATCCCACAATACACAGTGCCCCCTATACACAGTGCCCCCCATACACAGTAGCCCCCCATACACAGTAGTCTCCCATACACAGTAGCCCACAATACACAGTGCCCCCTATACACAGTAGCCCCCAATACACAGTAGTCTCCCATACACAGTAGCCCACAATACACAGTAGCCCCCAATACACAGTAGCCCCCAATACACAGTAGTCTCCCATACACAGTAGCCCACAATACACAGTAGCCCCCAATACACAGTGCCCCCAATACACAGTAGCCCCCAATACACAGTGCCCCCAATACACAGTAGCCCCCTATACACAGTGCCCCCTATACACAGTAGCCCCCAATACACAGTGCCCCCTATACACAGTAGCCCCCTATACACAGTGCCCCCTATACACAGTAGCCCCCAATACACAGTGCCCCCAATACACAGTGCCCCCAATACACAGTAGCCCCCAATACACAGTGCCCCCAATACACAGTAGCCCCCTATACACAGTGCCCCCTATACACAGTAGCCCCCAATACACAGTAGCCCCCAATACACAGTGCCCCCAATACACAGTAGCCCCCTATACACAGTGCCCCCTATACACAGTGCCCCCTATACACAGTAGCCCCCTATACACAGTGCCCCCTATACACAGTAGCCCCCTATACACAGTGCCCCCTATACACAGTGCACCCTATACACAGTAGCCCCCAATACACAGTTTCCACCCCACCCCGTACCTCCCATAGGCGCTTCGCCTGCGGCTTCGTTATGCCTCTCCTTGCGCTGCGCGACAGGCCCGTTTATAAGGTTGCGCCCCGTGCGTAATGACGTCACACCCACAGGCGCAACCTTATTAAAGGGCCTGTCGCGCAGCGCAAGGAGAGGCATAACGAAGCAGCAGACGAAGCATGAACATCTCCAGCTTGCGGATCCCGCTGTGCTGGATAGTTCCATGAATGTCCCGCAATGCGGGACATTCATGGAACTATCCGGGACAGCGGGATGCGCCATAAAAAGCGGGACTGTCCCGCGAAAAGCGGGACAGTTGGGGGGTATGCATTATACTCCTCTAAATATAGAAGGAATGTGCTTGCACTGATTTGTTGAGAAATTCCCCCCTACTAGTCCCAGGCTGTTCAGGGGGGGCGTGGCTATCCTCCTCGTACTGCACTTCTGGCAGGGACCGTTAGGACACGCCCACCCCTCATTTGAAACCCAGACAGGGACCTGAGAGGATCTTTAGCAGCGGTTCTCAACCTGGGGGTCGAATGACCCTTTCTCAGGGGTCGCGACAGTCCCGGTTTTTACAGCGCGTCCCGCTGTCCCGGATTAAACAATCCAGGCCAGCGGGACGCGCTGCAGCCGAGCGCTCCCGCACCGTCTGTTCTTGGGCTCCTGCTTCTTATTCGGCGGCGACAGTTCCTTTTATAAGGTTGCGCCCGTGCGTACGTGTGACGTCACACGTACGCACGGGCGCAACCTTACAAAAGGTCCTGTCGCCGCCGTACGAGGAGCCGAATAAGGAGCAGGAGCCCAAGAACAGACGGTGCGGGAGCAGTCGGCTGCAGGTACTCTCTATGGGGGCAATTGGGGGGCTCTGTGTATGGGGGGGCACTGTATGGGGGGATACTGTAAGGAGGGCTACTGTGTATGGGGGGGCTTTGTGTATGGGGGGGCACTGTGTATGGGGGGATACTGTAAGGAGGGCTACTGTGTATGGGGGGGCTTTGTGTATGGGGGGGCACTGTGTATGGGGGGCACTGTATGGGGGGATACTGTAAGGAGGGCTACTGTGTATGGGGGGGCACTGTGTAAGGAGGGCTACTGTGTATGGGGGGCACTGTGTATGGAGGGTACTTTCTATGGGGGCTACTGTCTGTGGGGCAATTGAGGGCATGGTCTATGGGGGGGTACTGTTTCTGGGGGCAAATGAGGCACTGTGTATGGGGGGCACTGCATGGGGGTGCTGTCTATTGTGCCATCGTGGGTACTATTTTAAAAATGGGGTGTGGCAACTGGGGCGTGGCCACAAAGTGGGCGTGGTCAAAAAAATTGAAATGTGTTAAAGGGTCACGGCATTAGGAAGGTTGAGAACCACTGATCTATAGGGAGCTCCAATAAAGGGGCCATTGTTACAGATAGGGTTAATGTTTAGCCCAAAGGGAAACCAGCACCGGATATTATTCATAATTGCCTACAGGGTTAGGGGTTTTTTCAATTTATCCCATATGCCTCCTTTAAAGGAGACATATCCTATAAAAATGATGAATGTACCAGGGAATTATACTCCTCTAGATATAGAAGGAATGTGCTTAAAAAGTTGTGTTTCTGATTTATTGAGAAATTCCCCCAAACCCCACTAGCCCCGCCCATATGTTCCACTTCCTGCTGGCTGAATTCTCTGGATGAGCTGGGGAGCCGGCGGCCCTCCGTACCCTGCACTGTAGGATAGGAACCAATCAGCAGCTAGGCTGACCTGATAGGGAACTGAAGCCTGTCTGTGCTTGTGTGAGTGCAGGGCTGTGATTGGCTCTCCCCCTCCTACTGTGCTTCTGGCAGGGACCGTTAGGACACGCCCACCCCTCATGTGAAACCCAGACAGGGACCTGAGAGGATCTATAGGGAGCTCCAATAAAGGGGCCATTGTTACAGATAGGGTTAATGTTTAGCCCAAAGGGAAACCAGCACCGGATATTATTCATAATTGCCTACAGGGTTAGGGGTTTCCCATTTATCCAATATGTCTCCTTTAAGTGCAAGCCACAAACATACTGGGTGTAGTTCCTCCCTGGTTTCTGTCCCATTACGGGTCTGTAAGTGCAACGGCTGTGACTGATCTCTGATAAATAGAATTTGCTGGAAGCTCATTAAAGTGACAAGGAGAAGCAACATTTCATGCATAAATAGTTTATTTCATGCTCGATTCATACAAAAATGTGCAGAATATACAAACAACTCCGGTTCACATCACATGCACCTTTTTTTTGTTAATTGTAACATATTTTTTTCCTGCAAGAACATTAGTGTAATAAAAATACATTCTCAGTAACCCCGTAACCCACCCTGTAACAGGTATATAAAGATAAGATACGCGAGGCAGCAGAGAGAGAGACAGCTGTATTCATAAGGTGAGGGTAAACGGACTACAAATCCCAGCAACCCTCCTATAACTTACACTGGCCAGGTGGGTTGCTAGGAGCTGGGCTCCTCGGTTTGTGCCCCTTAGGCGTGGAAAGTTCTTAAGAAACGGTATTTTTGATATACGCCAATACATTTCTAGTGGTTGTCTACTAAATCAGCTATTCTTGGGTTAAATGTGGCACGCTACTGTACATCTGCAGGGCTAGCATATGGGCAAACCATGGGCATCCACACGCACTCCCCTTAAATGTGATAGAGAAAGAGAGATAGATAGATAGATAGATAGATAGATAGATAGATAGATGATAGAGAGAGAGAGAGAGAGATAGATAGATAGATAGATAGATAGATAGATAGATAGATAGATAGATAGATAGATGATAGAGAGATAGATAGATAGATAGATATAGATAGATGATAAAGAGATAGATAGATGATAGAGAGATAGATAGATAGATATAGATAGATGATAGAGAGATAGATAGATGATAGAGAGATAGACAGATAGATAGATGATAGAGAGATAGATAGATAGATAGATAGATATAGATAGATGATAGATAGAGAGATAGATAGATGATAGAGAGATAGATAGATAGACAGATAGATAGATGATAGAGAGAAAGAGAGAGATAGATAGAGAGAGAAATAGATAACAGTATGAGTCTGTGCTGGAAGCACTTGAAGCCTTTATAAGACTAAAGAAGGCCGGTAACAGCCCTGTGATTTAGTAGCCACTAGAGCCTGGTGCTTGTAGGCCCACCTCCAACCTTTTGTAACTACAATCTGTACCCAAATCAGCTCCGGAGGGTTTTCCAGTCAAAGGCACATAAATGTTATTCTTACAGAGAAGCGTATGCACTGCGGTATGAAACAGTTGTTGGCACTTTGTCACCGACACACCGGGTGGCACCTGTGCGGGCATGTAGGTGTGTGTGTGGCCCGGTACCATCATCTTTGGAATACTGGTCCCTGGCTGGCCGTACTGTGTCTGGCCTGAATGCAATTGGAAATGTATCTGAGTAGAAAGTGGTGGTGGTGGTTGGGTACCGCACTCTTGGGCATCACTTGCTATGATATGTAGCAGAACTTGTCATAAATAGGGAGACTGGATCCAAGTGGCACTTCTGTGTCTCTCCCTCTCTACTCATAATCACGTCCCTTCGTCCTTCCCCCGGACAGGGCAAAAGGGGAAAGAAGGGACCATGGATCCCTCCCTGCGTGCATGTGAATCAGGCAGCATGCAGGACTATATATAACAGTCATTGGATATAAGACATATAGATAGGCAGGTCTGTGGAGAAACACTGGATGCAGACAATGAGAAAGTCCTCCCTGGGGGGGGGGGGCGTTGGGAAACACAGTGCAGGATCCTACCCCTGCCACGCACATAGACTGACCCATTATCATTTATAGCAACATTTGTGGCAGGGAACCATTAGAGAAGTATGTTGCACCACAGAATGGCAGGGAGTCTGGGAATTGATGTTCTACAAGAATAGGAAGCGACACTCTGCAGCCCAGCAGGGACTTTGGGAAGGGAGGCTTTGCTGATAAGCTGGGAGTTTATGGAGGAATGTTCTGCAGAGCTGGGCAGGAATGATTAGCTCCATGTGGGGGGAAATGTATATCCAGGGGGAGAAAATGGATTTGGCCAAGTGTTTCTAATCAGATCTCCAGTTGTTGTGCAAGAATGAGTAGGAGTGTGCAGTCTGAATGGGTTCCTAATCTGCATTGGGGGGTATGGAAGTGATTAGTCCTAGAACTAAATGGAATGTTACAGTAATGTTGTTATACAGATCTGGGTGGAATGATATACAAAGCAGGGTGCTCTAGATCTGGGTGGAATGATATACAAAGCAGGGTGCTCTAGATCTGGGTGGAATGATATACAAAGGAGGTGCTCTAGATCTGGATGGAATGATATACAAAGGAGGTGCTCTAGATCTGGATGGAATGATATACAAAGGAGGTGCTCTAGATCTGGATGGAATGATATACAAAGGAGGTGCTCTAGGTCTGGATGGAATAATATACAAAGCAGGGTGCTCTAGATCTGGGTGGAATGATATACAAAGGAGGTGCTCTAGGTCTGGATGGAATGATATACAAAGGAGGTGCTCTAGGTCTGGATGGAATGATATACAAAGGAGGGTGCTCTAGATCTGGGTGGAATGATATACAAAGGAGGTGCTCTAGGTCTGGATGGAATGATATACAAAGGAGGTGCTCTAGATCTGGGTGGAATGATATACAAAGGAGGTGCTCTAGGTCTGGATGGAATGATATACAAAGCAGGGTGCTCTAGATCTGGATGGAATGATATACAAAGCAGGGTGCTCTAGATCGGGATGGAATGATATACAAAGCAGGTTCTCTAGCTCTTAATGAAATGATATACAAAGCAGGGTGCTCTAGATCTGGATGGAATGATATACAATGTAGGGTGCTCTAGATCTGGATGGAATGATATACAATGCAGGGTGCTCTAGATCTGGATGGAATGTCAGGAGAGTAATATTTTCCACATTCAGATGGAATATTGGCAGACTGGTGCCCATTAGATCTCAGTCGAATACCTTGGGCTATAATATGCTTTCAGTAGAGGTCCTGGATATTTAGATGGAGAAGATGTGGAACTGAAGGGGAGTCATTCAGATCTGTGGGTCAGTTTAGAGGAATGACGAGTTCCAGAGCGGAAGAAGGAAGAGATGCGATTCACATGCTCAGCATAACTATCAGATCTATGATCTGCACAAAGACTGGGAAGAATGAGCCTCTAAGGGAAGGAAACATGGAAGAAATACAGACTTTCCCTGCAGGTCTCTCACAGGGAGGGACAGGCTAATTTGATGGATGTGCTGCAGTGTAAAATCATTGAGCATCTCAGTAGTAACACATGCTCCTGCTATACACACAGTGACCACTGGGGGTCACCTCTGCACCATAAGAGAATGGAAACATGAGCTAACGCCTGCTCCTTGGGAGTGTGTGTACATGGTCAGACTATAAAGTAGAATTCCCTATTGCAGCTACATGTAGGTGGCCATTAATGTGCTTCATTCCCTGTCGCTGAATGCCAAAACAAAAACAATTCCCTTCATCCTCAAGGAAGAACAGAAAGATGCATTTATATATGAGCATAAAAATGGAACTGAAACATGGAGAGACACTCAGACTGCAAACACTTCTCTCTGTCATGGACACTTGCACACACTCTTCCATGGATGTCTCTAGCTGGTGTCTCTGTGGGCAATGTGACGATTAGCGATGGATTTTATGGTCCCCCCCAAACATCCGAGAGGAGAAGAGCGTTTCGCCAACTCACAATACTGCAAAAGAAAAACAGGCACAGTGAGATTGTTAATATGAGCTGACCGGATTGTAAGCTCTTGTGCACAGGCCATTATCTTTTAATCACAATTGCGTTCACTTTTAAAGGGGACATATTGTGTGAAAAGCAATACTTTGCCAATGAATTGTACTCATCTAAATACAGAAGGATAGGAACCAATCAGCAGCTAGGCTGACCTGATAGGGAACTGAAGCCTGTCTGTGCTTGTGTGAGTGCAGGGCTGTGATTGGCTCTCCCCTCCTACTGTGCTTCTGGCAGGGACCGTTAGGACACGCCCACCCCTCATGTGAAACCCAGACAGGGACCTGAGAGGATCTATAGGGAGCTCCAATAAAGGGGCCATTGTTACAGATAGGGTTAATGTTTAGCCCAAAGGGAAACCAGCACCGGATATTATTCATAATTGCCTACAGGGTTAGGGGTTTTTCATTTATCTTTATTGTCTCCTGACTGCTTGAAGGTGTATGTCTGTGGAACAGTAAAGCTTGCGTTATATCTCCTGTTCAGTTAGTAAAAATGACATATAGCACTTACCTCATATGATTTCCTACAACAGTGTACTTAGTACCTTTAGCTGCAATGACAGTGCTCACCACTAAGTGGCGCCCACAATCAGCCAAATTCCTCTGCTAATGGTAAATGTTTTATAAGCAGCAGTGAGTCAGGAGTTGGCTGTCCCTGCCCCTTCCAGAGAGCCCAGCACTCAGCCAGGAGCTAGAGCAGGGGCAGAAAGCAGCTAAATACTGCCCTCAGCATTGGATCATTTACCCGCGGGAAACTATCATGCCCAGTTACCAGCAAATCTCTCTCTCTTTTAGAAGAGAATAAGATGGCAGGCAACAACCACCATAAATAATCCCTATAAGTTATTGATGTTCAGTGTAAAGGGATTTGGGATAAGTTTACTGCTAAGCTATTGCAGCACAAAGGTGACCATTCCCATAAGTAAGGGTGGCGATGCCATGGACCCCCGATAATCAGGCCATAATCTGGCACCCAAAAACAGGAGATGGAACCACTGGCAAATCAGCAAGGAAACCGGAGAAGCACCGGAAGCTTCCGGCAGAGAAGGGAATAGTAAGATGGACCCTTAGTTGTTGTAAAGAGACTGGAATGAATTTGCTAAACAAGAGAAGAGAAAGGCAGAGGAGCAGGAGTGGAAAAAGAAATTCTAAATTCAGACAGATTGGAAGGAAGGAGCACAGGCATGGGAGAGAGAAGGGGCAGATATCAGATGGGGGTAGGCATGGGAGAGAGAAGGGGCAGATATCAGATGGGGGTAGGCATGGGATGGAGAAGGGGCAGATATCAGATGGGGGTAGGCATGGGATGGAGAAGGGGCAGATATCAGATGGGGGTAGGCATGGGATGGAGAAAGGGGCAGATATCAGATGGGGGTAGGCATGGGAGAGAGAAGGGGCAGATATCAGATGGGGGTAGGCATGGGAGAGAGAAGGGGCAGATATCAGATGGGGGTAGGCATGGGAGAGAGAAGGGGCAGATATCAGAATGGGGGTAGGCATGGGATGGAGAAGGGGCAGATATCAGATGGGGGTAGGCATGGGATGGAGAAGGGGCAGATATCAGATGGGGGTAGGCATGGGATGGAGAAAGGGCAGATATCAGATGGGGGTAGGCATGGGAGAGAGAAGGGGCAGATATCAGATGGGGGTAGGCATGGGAGAGAGAAGGGGCAGATATCAGATGGGGGTAGGCATGGGAGAGAAGGGGCAGATATCAATGGGGTAGGCATGGAGAGAGAAGGGGCAGATATCAGATGGGGGTAGGCATGGGAGAGAGAAGGGGCAGATATCAGATGGGGGTAGGCATGGGAGAGAGAAGGGGCAGATATCAGATGGGGGTAGGCATGGGAGAGAGAAGGGGCAGATATCAGATGGGGGTAGGCATGGGAGAGAGAAGGGGCAGATAATCAGATGGGGGTAGGCATGGGATGGAGAAGGGGCAGATATCAGATGGGGGTAGGCATGGGAGAGAGAAGGGGCAGATATCAGATGGGGGTAGGCATGGGAGAGAGAAGGGGCAGATATCAGATGGGGGTAGGCATGGGATGGAGAAGGGGCAGATATCAGATGGGGGTAGGCATGGGAGAGAGAAGGGGCAGATATCAGATGGGGGTAGGCATGGGAGTGAGAAGGGGCAGATATCAGATGGGGGTAGGCATGGGAGAGAGAAGGGGCAGATATCAGATGGGGGTAGGCATGGAGAGAGAAGGGGCAGATATCAGATGGGGGTAGGCATGGGAGAGAGAAGGGGCAGATATCAGATGGGGGTAGGCATGGGAGAGAGAAGGGGCAGATATCAGATGGGGGTAGGCATGGGAGAGAGAAGGGGCAGATATCAGATGGGGGTAGGCATGGGAGAGAGAAGGGGCAGATATCAGATGGGGGTAGGCATGGGATGGAGAAGGGGCAGATATCAGATGGGGGTAGGCATGGGAGAGAGAAGGGGCAGATATCAGATGGGGGTAGGCATGGGAGAGAGAAGGGGCAGATATCAGATGGGGGTAGGCATGGGATGGAGAAGGGGCAGACATCAGATGGGGGTAGGCATGGGATGGAGAAGGGGCAGATATCAGATGGGGGGTAGGCATGGGAGAGAGAAGGGGCAGATATCAGATGGGGGTAGGCATGGGATGGAGAAGGGGCAGATATCAGATGGGGGTAGGCATGGGATGGAGAAGGGGCAGATATCAGATGGGGGTAGGCATGGGATGGAGAAGGGGCAGATATCAGATGGGGGTAGGCATGGGAGAGAGAAGGGGCAGATATCAGATGGGGGTAGGCATGGGAGAGAGAAGAGGCAGATATCAGATGGGGGTAGGCATGGGATGGAGAAGGGGCAGATATCAGATGGGGGTAGGCATGGGAGAGAGAAGGGGCAGATATCAGATGGGGGTAGGCATGGGATGGAGAAGGGGCAGATATCAGATGGGGGTAGGCATGGGAGAGAGAAGGGGCAGATATCAGATGGGGGTAGGCATGGGATGGAGAAGGGGCAGATATCAGATGGGGGTAGGCATGGGAGAGAGAAGAGGCAGATATCGATGGGGGTAGGCATGGGAGAGAGAAGAGGCAGATATCAGATGGGGGTAGGCATGGGAGAGAGAAGGGGCAGATATCAGATGGGGGTAGGCATGGGAGAGAGAAGGGGCAGATATCAGATGGGGGTAGGCATGGGAGAGAGAAGGGGCAGATATCAGATGGGGGTAGGCATGGGAGAGAGAAGGGGCAGATATCAGATGGGGGTAGGTATGGGAGAGAGAAGGGGCAGATATCAGATGGGGGTAGGCATGGGAGAGAGAAGGGGCAGATATCAGATGGGGGTAGGCATGGGAGAGAGAAGGGGCAGATATCAGATGGGGGTAGGCATGGGAGAGAGAAGGGGCAGATATCAGATGGGGGTAGGCATGGGAGAGAGAAGGGGCAGATATCAGATGGGGGTAGGCATGGGATGGAGAAGGGGCAGATATCAGATGGGGGTAGGCATGGGAGAGAGAAGAGGCAGATATCAGATGGGGGTAGGCATGGGAGAGAGAAGGGGCAGATATCAGATGGGGGTAGGCATGGGAGAGAGAAGAGGCAGATATCAGATGGGGGTAGGCATGGGAGAGAGAAGAGGCAGATATCAGATGGGGGTAGGCATGGGAGAGAGAAGAGGCAGATATCAGATGGGGGTAGGCATGGGAGAGAGAAGGGGCAGATATCAGATGGGGGTAGGCATGGGAGAGAGAAGAGGCAGATATCAGATGGGGGTAGGCATGGGAGAGAGAAGGGGCAGATATCAGATGGGGGTAGGCATGGGAGAGAGAAGGGGCAGATATCAGATGGGGGTAGGCATGGGAGTGAGAAGGGGCAGATATCAGATGGGGGTAGGCATGGGAGAGAGAAGGGGCAGATATCAGATGGGGGTAGGCATGGGATGGAGAAGGGGCAGATATCAGATGGGGGTAGGCATGGGAGAGAGAAGGGGCAGATATCAGATGGGGGTAGGCATGGGAGAGAGAAGGGGCAGATATCAGATGGGGGTAGGCATGGGAGAGAGAAGGGGCAGATATCAGATGGGGGTAGGCATGGGATGGAGAAGGGGCAGATATCAGATGGGGGTAGGCATGGGAGAGAGAAGGGGCAGATATCAGATGGGGGTAGGCATGGGAGAGAGAAGGGGCAGATATCAGATGGGGGTAGGCATGGGAGAGAGAAGAGGCAGATATCAGATGGGGGTAGGCATGGGAGAGAGAAGGGGCAGATATCAGATGGGGGTAGGCATGGGAGAGAGAAGGGGCAGATATCAGATGGGGGTAGGCATGGGAGAGAGAAGGGGCAGATATCAGATGGGGGTAGGCATGGGAGAGAGAAGGGGCAGATATCAGATGGGGGTAGGCATGGGATGGAGAAGGGGCAGATATCAGATGGGGGTAGGCATGGGAGAGAGAAGGGGCAGATATCAGATGGGGGTAGGCATGGGAGAGAGAAGGGGCAGATATCAGATGGGGGTAGGCATGGGAGAGAGAAGGGGCAGATATCAGATGGGGGTAGGCATGGGATGGAGAAGGGGCAGACATCAGATGGGGGTAGGCATGGGATGGAGAAGGGGCAGATATCAGATGGGGGTAGGCATGGGAGAGAGAAGGGGCAGATATCAGATGGGGGTAGGCATGGGATGGAGAAGGGGCAGATATCAGATGGGGGTAGGCATGGGATGGAGAAGGGGCAGATATCAGATGGGGGTAGGCATGGGATGGAGAAGGGGCAGATATCAGATGGGGGTAGGCATGGGAGAGAGAAGGGGCAGATATCAGATGGGGGTAGGCATGGGAGAGAGAAGGGGCAGATATCAGATGGGGGTAGGCATGGGATGGAGAAGGGGCAGATATCAGATGGGGGTAGGCATGGGAGAGAGAAGGGGCAGATATCAGATGGGGGTAGGCATGGGAGAGAGAAGGGGCAGATATCAGATGGGGGTAGGCATGGGAGAGAGAAGAGGCAGATATCAGATGGGGGTAGGCATGGGATGGAGAAGGGGCAGATATCAGATGGGGGTAGGCATGGGAGAGAGAAGGGGCAGATATCAGATGGGGGTAGGCATGGGATGGAGAAGGGGCAGATATCAGATGGGGGTAGGCATGGGAGAGAGAAGGGGCAGATATCAGATGGGGGTAGGCATGGGATGGAGAAGGGGCAGATATCAGATGGGGGTAGGCATGGGAGAGAGAAGAGGCAGATATCAGATGGGGGTAGGCATGGGAGAGAGAAGAGGCAGATATCAGATGGGGGTAGGCATGGGAGAGAGAAGGGGCAGATATCAGATGGGGGTAGGCATGGGAGAGAGAAGGGGCAGATATCAGATGGGGGTAGGCATGGGATGGAGAAGGGGCAGATATCAGATGGGGGTAGGCATGGGAGAGAGAAGGGGCAGATATCAGATGGGGGTAGGCATGGGAGAGAGAAGAGGCAGATATCAGATGGGGGTAGGCATGGGAGAGAGAAGGGGCAGATATCAGATGGGGGTAGGCATGGGAGAGAGAAGGGGCAGATATCAGATGGGGGTAGGCATGGGAGTGAGAAGGGGCAGATATCAGATGGGGGTAGGCATGGGAGAGAGAAGGGGCAGATATCAGATGGGGGTAGGCATGGGATGGAGAAGGGGCAGATATCAGATGGGGGTAGGCATGGGAGAGAGAAGGGGCAGATATCAGATGGGGGTAGGCATGGGAGAGAGAAGGGGCAGATATCAGATGGGGGTAGGCATGGGAGAGAGAAGGGGCAGATATCAGATGGGGGTAGGCATGGGAGAGAGAAGGGGCAGATATCAGATGGGGGTAGGCATGGGAGAGAGAAGAGGCAGATATCAGATGGGGGTAGGCATGGGAGAGAGAAGGGGCAGATATCAGACGGGGGTAGGCATGGGAGAGAGAAGGGGCAGATTATTGATTATTTTATATTTTTAAGATTTTTATGAGCTGTTTCTAACAAAGTTTATTTTATCTATCCAGAATGCTCGGGACCTGGGTTTTTCCGGAAAAGGGGCCTTTCCGTAATTTGGATCTTCATACCTTAAGTCTGCTACAAAATCATTTAAACATTAATTAAACCCAATAGGACTCTTCTGCCCCAATAAGGGGTAATTATATCTTAGTTGGGATCAAGTACAGGTACTGTTTTATTATTACAGGGAAAAGGGGATCATTTAACCATTAAATAAACCCAATAGGGCTGTTCTGCCCCCAATAAGGGGCAATTATATCTTAGTTGGGATCAAGTACAGGTACTGTTTTATTATTACAGAGAAAAGGGAATCATTTAACCATTAAATAAACCCAATAGGGCTGTTCTGCCCCCAATAAGGGGTAATTATATCTTAGTTGGGATCAAGTACAGGTACTGTTTTATTATTACAGAGAAAAGGGAATCATTTAACCATTAAATAAACCCAATAGGGCTGTTCTGCCCCCAATAAGGGGTAATTATATCTTAGTATATAAGTGGATTTATTTGATTAAAATTGAGTGAATGGGAGACAGGCTTTTTGTAATTTGGATCTTTCTGGATAATGGATCCTATACTTTTACCAAGGAAATATTTATATATATGTGCCAAAAACCAAGAACATCTCAGCTTTGGAAAAGGCACTTACACTAAGCTGGAATATTGCCACTTAGGTACTGCCACTCCAATCACCCAGGGGAGACAGAGGCAGGCTTAATATTACTGGTGCTGTAATAAAGTAACACCTGGCAGTCCCCCCCCCCCCCCCCCCCCCCCCGGGGCTATCGGCAGCAGCAAGAGATGCCCCCGGCTCTGATCCTGTACAAAACAGCCAAGTCAGTAAGAACTGGGGAACCTTGTTGCTAAGGGAAATGCTGCAGTAGCAATAAAATGCTTAGATGCTCCCTGCACGGCAGCCAGTGGCTCAGTACCAGGGCGGGGCAGCGTATCCAGGCACATTGCTCTGGTACCTACAGTATGGGCTTATACCTAATATTCTATTCTTCCCCGTGGGCCCAGGAAAGCTGCCGACTCAGCCCTAGCCAAGGTACAATCCTATTGGCCCATATATAGGGACAGACTGCCTGATATCGTTAGACAGATATCTATTTCTGGGGAAATCCCAGCAGGCAAGAACTGCCCCCCCGACAGGTCTCCCCAGGCCCAGAGTATAGAGCCGACTAATTTGGCCCAGTGGCCCAAAGGTGAAAGGGCAAACAATTTGTGTGTATTGGCAGCCATTGATCCAACTTCATTATGTGATTGCACTTTTCTAACCAATTGCTCACTGTCTCTTGGCTAAGGGAACCCCAATCCCAGTTTCACTTAATGTAGGGGTGCCACAAGGTTCTGATTCATCCAATCATTTGGCTTATATCTCATCTATATGCTGGTGATATGCCAATATATTTATCCACCCCTTTATGAACAACTCAATCTGAGACTCAGATCTCTAACTGCCCCCTAGCAGCCCCCAACTGGCTGAACTGACCCACCTCAAACTGACCCTAACACTCAACTGATCATCTTTCCCCTAAACATGCTCCCTTTTACTATCCCTATTGATGGGTACTCATTAACCCTGTCAGCTCAGCACTTTGTCTGGGGGTAATCTGACTCCTCCCTCTCCTTCTCTGACCATATTAACTCCTCCCTCTCCTTCTCTGCCTATATTAACTCCTTCCTTCTGACCATATTAACTGCACTGTCAAACCTGTCACCTCTTATCCCACAATACTGTGACAATCTGTCCCTGTCTTTCACCAGCAACAGCTAAGGCTCTCATCCTATCCCGACTGGGCTACTGTAACCTGCTACTAACTGGCCTCCCTATCTCCCTACAACTATCTCACTCCTCCCATGCAAGAGAGTACAGGCCCCTCCCCTGGTGAAGTCTTTATCATTGCTTTCCATAAAGGACAATATAAACCCCTTCCCATAACCTCCCCTGGCCGACCCCTCCACACCCCCAGAGCAGCCGCTTGGTTGCACCCCCCACTACTACTGCTGTTTCCCCCCTTAACCCTTTCTGCCCTGTTGTTCCCTACTTGGCACCCCTGAATTCCTCCAGACAGGATCCGCCCTCATTCTCTTCACAAATGATCTCACAGACTCCCTCTTGGGGCACTCGCACAGGCGCTGGCCCAGTTCCGCCACTTATATCGCAATGTTACCCACGGTAACCTGCAGCGCTGAATATGCAGTTATGAATAATATCCGGTGCTGGTTTCCCTTTGGGCTAAACATTAACCCTATCTGTAACAATGGCCCCTTTATTGGAGCTCCCTATAGATCCTCTCAGGTCCCTGTCTGGGTTTCACATGAGGGGTGGGCGTGTCCTAACGGTCCCTGCCAGAAGCACAGTAGGAGGGGGAGAGCCAATCACAGCCCTGCACTCACACAAGCACAGACAGGCTTCAGTTCCCTATCAGGTCAGCCTAGCTGCTGATTGGTTCCTATCCTACAGTGCTGCCACCCCCCTGCACAGCCTGGGAAAGGAGGCAGCAGGAAGTGGGACAGATGGGCGGGGCTAGTGGGGGTTTTTTTTGGAGAAATGTTCAATAAATCAGGCCAAAACCCTACATTTATAAGCCCATTCCTTCTGTATTTAGATGAGTACAATTCATTGGCACAATATTGTTTTTCACACAATGTTTCCCCTTTAACCCTAACCATTAACTTAACCATTTGAATTGGGTAAGGATGGGAAGGAGTTAAATGTTGATATTACACAATGGTAACCCTACTAAGGGTAGGTTATCAGCGGAGGGGCAGCTGTGGGTATAATGAATACTCTAGGGGCCGGGATACAGGCCTAGGAACCAGGCCGGCTCCCTCTCAAGCTTAATTACCGTGGGATTCCCATAGTGACGGACTCCATTGGATCTCACTGTACTGAGCTGCTGTTCACAATCGACATGTTCATTCATTTAGACACACAGTGTTGGAAGTGAAGCCGTCACACAAATGAGGCCGGGGATAGGCCCTTGCACCATTGATTTCTCTAGTAATAGATTAAAACCTGACAGACTGACCATCCGCACAGATCATTTCTATTTGCCTCCCAGGAGCAAAATCATCTGTTTCTGTTCTACTGTTTCTATTTGCAATGGCTTCCCTACAAATAAACTCACAGATAAATAGACACAGCGCTAATAACAGTGTCTGCATCCCTACCTACAGCTGAAAGAAGGAGGGAATTTAAAGGGATATCTCTCTGTACAGGCTATGAGCAAACTTAGGGGGCTGTTCCTGCTGAATTGTGCTTAGTACAGGGGAATCCCTATGTGCCATAGTTTTATGGTATCTCTCTGTACAGGCTATGAGCAAACCTAGGGGGCTGTTCCTGCTGAATTGTGCTTAGTACAGGGGAATCCCTATGTGCCATAGTTTTATGGTATCTCTCTGTACAGGCTATGAGCAAACCTAGGGGGCTGTTCCTGCTGAATTGTGCTTAGTACAGGGGAATCCCTATGTGCCATAGTTTTATGGTATCTCTCTGTACAGGCTATGGGCAAACTTAGGGGGCTATTCCTGCTGAATTGTACTTAGTACAGGGAATCCCTGTGCTGCCATAGGTTTATGGTATCTGTACAGGCTATGGGCAAAGGTGCCGTTCCTGCTGGATTCCTGCTTAATTGCCCACACTAGATAATGTTGTTTGCGCCACCGCAGCCTGGAAAGGCCTTAATATACTTATTTAATTGTGTGAAGTGAAGAATCTGCAAGCACAGCACATTGTATATTGTGGGAATCGGGTACAAATGACATGGGATGTGTATCGTATCACCTCCTTATTATGAGTAATGGCAGAAGTACTGAGAGAATTACATGGGGTGGGGGCCACAGTGAGGGGCAGAGGGGCAGTAGGAGATCAGAAGGAGGGCAAATAAGCAATGAAGTGAAGGTAGGAGGGGAGGCTCAGGAAAGCGGAGAGAGAAGGCTGAGATGGAGTCACAGAAGAGACGGAGGGAAGAGGGCCAATAAGAGAATCCGTGGGTAGAGGGGAAGGTAAGAAAGGGCCAAGGGAATTGGGAGCAATGGGAAATCAATGCCGAATGAAGATACACTAAATGTCAGCAATAGGGGAGAGGGGGAGGCAGTGAGAGCACAAGGAGAATTACAATGAAATAAATTGGAGGGTCATGCAATAACAATGAGACAGAAAAGGAGAGATGGGGGTATTAATGAGCTAGAACCTGGGAGGGTAAGGGCAGTTTGGGAATATGAGCAAATAGAAGACAAACAGTAAGAAGGTGGTAAGAGAATGGGGTGGGAATAGAAGAGAATGGCCAGCGATAAGGGGAAAGGGAATGAGGGGCTGACAGTTAGAGGCGCAGACTGGGAATGGTACAGTAATAGATAAAGGGAAGACTGAAGGGAAGAGGTGGGAAGGAGGTTGTAGGAGGGATGCAGCAGGAGAGGGTCGGTGAGACAATAGCCGGGGAAGGGGGAGAGCAGGGACAGTGAAATAGCTGGAGGGAACAGAATGACAGTTGCAGTAGACTGACAGTGAGAAAGAGTTCCCTTGGGTATAGCCGTGTATCATGGATCAGTGAGTGCTGTGCCCTGCCCTATCCTGGGTCTTGCTTGGCTGGCACAGTGACACACTGATGGGCTAACGGGGACAGACAGCAGCAGAGCCACAGTCTGACTAATGAGCTGTGGGACAGATCTGTTACTGTATCCTTCCATGGGCTGTGTGCCCGCTATGGGCTGTGTGCCCGCTATGGGCTGTGTGCCCGCTATGGGCCTGCTATGGGCTGTGTGCCCGCTATGAGCTGTGTGCCTGCTATGGGCTATGGGCTGTGTGCCCGCTATGGGCCTGCTATGGGCTATGGGCTGTGTGCCCGCTATGGGCCTGCTATGGGCCATGGGCTGTGTGCCCGCTATGGGCTGTGTGCCCGCTATGGGCTATGGGCTATGGGCTGTGTGCCTGCTATGGGCTATGGGCTGTGTGCCTGCTATGGGCCATGGGCTGTGTGCCCGCTATGGGCTGTGTGCCCGCTATGGGCTATGGGCTGTGTGCCTGCTATGGGCTCTGGGCTGTGTGCCCGCTATGGGCCTGCTATGGGCCATGGGTTGTGTGCCTGCTATGGGCTATGAGCTGTGTGCCCACTATGGGCCTGCTATGGGCTATGGGCTGTGTGCCCGCTATGGGCCTGCTATGGGCTATGGGCTGTGTGCCCGCTATGGGCCTGCTATGGGCCATGGGTTGTGTGCCTGCTATGGGCTATGGGCTATGGGCCTGCTATGGGCTATGGGCTGTGTGCCCGCTATGGGCCTGCTATGGGCCATGGGCTGTGTGCCCGCTATGGGCTGTGTGCCCGCTATGGGCCATGGGCTGTGTGCCTGCTATGGGCCATGGGCTGTGTGCCTGCTATGGGCTGTGTGCCCGCTATGGGCTTGCTATGGGCCATGGGCTGTGTGCCCGCTATGGGCTGTGTGCCCGCTATGGGCTGTGTGCCCGCTATGGGCCATGGGCTGTGTGCCTGCTATGGGCCATGGGCTGTGTGCCTGCTATGGGCTGTGTGCCCGCTATGGGCTTGCTATGGGCCATGGGCTGTGTGCCCGCTATGGGCTGTGTGCCCGCTATGGGCTATGGGCTTGCTATGGGCCATGGGCTGTGTGCCCGCTATGGGCTTGCTATGGGCTGTGTGCCTGCTATGGGCCATGGGCTGTGTGCCCGCTATGGGCTATGGGCTGTGTGCCTGCTATGGGCTGTGTGCCCGCTATGGGCTATGGGCTGTGTGCCCGCTATGGGCTGTGTGCCCGCTATGGGCTATGGGCTGTGTGCCCGCTATGGGCTGTGTGCCTGCTATGGGCCATGGGCTGTGTGCCTGCTATGGGCTATGTGCCCGCTATGGGCTGTGTGCCTGCTATGGGCCATGGGCTGTGTGCCTACTATGAGCTATGGGCTGTGTGCCCGCTATGGGCCTGCTATGGGCCATGGGCTGTGTGCCCGCTATGGGCTGTGTGCCCGCTATGGGCTATGGGCTGTGTGCCTGCTATGGGCTGTGTGCCCGCTATGGGCTATGGGCTGTGTGCCCGCTATGGGCTATGGGCTGTGTGCCTGCTATGGGCTGTGTGCCCGCTATGGGCTATGGGCTGTGTGCCCGCTATGGGCTATGGGCTGTGTGCCTGCTATGGGCTTGCTATGGGCCATGGGCTGTGTGCCTGCTATGGGCTTGCTATGGGCCATGGGCTGTGTGCCCGCTATGGGCTTGCTATGGGCCATGGGCTGTGTGCCCGCTATGGGCTGTGTGCCCGCTATGGGCCTGCTATGGGCTGTGTGCCTGCTATGGGCTATGGGCTGTGTGCCCGCTATGGGCTTGCTATGGGCCATGGGCTGTGTGCCGCACTGAGGAGACTCACCCACGTGGCGCCGCACTGAGGAGATTCACCCACGTGGCGCCACACTGAGGAGACTCACCCACATGGTGCCACAATGAATGTGAAAGTAAGCACATTCTCAGTCACATAGCAAACTTGGTGGAGGGCCGCTAATGGAAGCCATTCCCCCCTTTTAAACCACACCCACTTCAAACCACACCCATTTTATCACAATGGTGGTAGCGCAGCAAAAACCCAAATGCTTGGTCCTCACTGCAGGGATATCAACCATCATTCATATGTGAAAGAATTATATTATGTCATATTAAGACACACCCTAAAATCCATATGACTTCTTCTCCCCTGTGGATAGCACAGCAACCCCCAGTACATAATTACACACCTTAGGGAACATTTACTGGCTATTTCCAACTGCTAACAAACTCCCAGAACAAACCCCTGCCAGGTTCACCTCCCACAGGCAGCATAGGGTAGGCAGAGTATGGCACACACAGGCAGCACTCTGCCTGCCCTACCCTGCCTGTGTGTGCCATACTCTGCCTGCCCTACCCTGCCTGTGTGTGCCATACTCTGCCTGCCCTACCCTGCCTGTGTGTGCCATACTCTCCCTGCCCCATGATGCCTGTGTGTGCCATACTCTGCCTGCCCTATGATGCCTGTGTCTGCCATATGCTGCCTGTGTGTGTCATACTCTGCCCTACCCTGCCTGTGTGTGCCATACTCTGCCTGCCATATGCTGCCTGTGTGTGCCATACTCTGCCCTACCCTGCCTGTGTGCCACACTCTACCTGCCATATGCTGCCTGTGTGTGCCATACTCTGCCCTACCCTGCCTGTGTGTGCCATACTCTGCCCTACCCTGCCTGTGTGTGCCATACTCTGCCCTACCCTGCCTGTGTGACACGCTCTACCTGCCATATGCTGCCTGTGTGTGCCATACTCTGCCCTACCCTGCCTGTGTGTGCCATACTCTGCCCTACCCTGCCTGTGTGTGCCATACTCTGCCCTACCCTGCCTGTGTGTGCCATACTCTGCCCTACCCTGCCTGTGTGTGCCATACTCTGCCCTACCCTGCCTGTGTGTGCCATACTCTGCCCTATCCTGCCTGTGTGTGCCATACTCTGCCCTATCCTGCCTGTGTGTTCAATACCCTCCCTGTCCTATGCTGCCTGTTTGTGCCATACCCTCCCTGCCCTATGCTGCCTATGTGCCATACTCAGCCTACCCTATGCTGCCTGTGTGTGCCATACCCTCCCTGCCCTATGCTGCCTATGTGCCATACTCTGCCCACCCTATGCTGCCTACACACAGGCAGCATAGTTCAGGCAGTACATACAATGTCTGAGGTGTGAACAGACAAACAATATGGGTGATTACAGCGGGCCGCCAGTTGGACAGCACTGGTTTAGATGATGGAGTAATAAAAGCTGTTTTTATTTTATTTTTGGCGGTTTGCAAGTTTGCTGTGGTTCCCCTGTGTTACTGGGGCCTGGTTTGCCCTCCCTAGTTTATACTTTGGATTAGTTTATATCCCTTTTGGCATTATTGTATATTCTCATTCACATGGGTGGTGCACAAAGAGCGAGCTTTCATCCATGCGACGCCACCCTGTATGAGCTGTCACCCACATAGTGTGGTCTCCTCTGCATGGCGCCACAGTGACCCACAATTCACCCATTTGGTGCTGACTGTAGCACGGGGTGTGAGGGCTCATACTGTGTGGCACCATGATTGTTATGGCACCACCTGGGTGAGTTCTCAGAGTGGCACCAGGGGGATTAGTGCTTGTTCTTTGTGTCCCTTTGTGTAGCTGGGCTGTTACTGGGCTACTTTTAGTCACTGTTTATTTTGGTTACCTTATTCATAGTGTGGGGGTTTCCTGCTGCCCAATGAATGGACTGACAAACTTACTTCCAAAATTGATGACACAGGATATGGTGATGATCAGCACTCCTCCAACTAACGCCACAATGCTCAAGAGTTTGGCCACGCGGCCGAGCCGGAAAGCTCCATCGATATCCCCCTGCTGCAGGCTGTTGCGAGACTGAAAGAGAAAAGGTGGGGTCACTGTGTATCTAGAATGAGTGTTGATAGAGATGGAACATAAAGCATAAGGGTGAGTGTGTCGGGGTGTGTGGGGCTGGCAGGGTGGGGGATATTGTGCCAATATATTAGTGTAAATGTGTGAGCTTCTACAGGTGTCTGCTGTGACTATTTCTTCCCACAGGTGGTTGGTCGGAGTAGCATATGGGCCACCCCGAGTGTGGCCCCGAGTATCCCTAGCGCTTATATATGGGCCCCCTCCTTGTCACTTATCCCATCAGGAAAGGATAAAGGAACCCTGAGCACTCACCATGAGGGAGTACACGAAGCCCACGATGTTGACAGGCCACATTGGGCAGAAGCAGGACAGGATGGCAATAAACAGATAGTCTTTGGGCTTTTCCTGGGGACCACTGGTGGTGGCGGTTGATTCTTGTCTGCACAGACTTGGTCTGGGGGAATTAGAAGCTGGCTGTTCCAGGCGACCCTCTGAGCCACACAAGCTGGGGGCCCGGGGCCCTCCATTAGCAGCAGGCTGAGACTTCAGGTCATTAAGAGAGGAAGACTTTGATTGGATGGTCACATGATGCTCAACCTCTGATCCAGTGGCCTCCTGCGGTGACTGCGGCTCCTCTATAATGACCACAGTAGTTGTGGAGACAGGGGCCGCAGCCTCAGGAGAAGCAGCTTGACCCTCGGGGGGTGGTCCTGTATCTGCTGGAGGTGTTGCCATGGGTATGGGAGCCAGGGGGGCGGTTTAAGAACTGCTTGGGGGGACGGGGGTGGATCCAAAAGAGGTTGGCTAAGGAGGGAAAGCAAGAGTGTTCTGCAAATACAGAGAAAGCAAAGGGTTAGCAATGCAACCTCTTATCATTATGAGAATGTAAAACAAACAGGATACTATCATAGCATGAGATATTGTGCTGAGTGAGAATCCTCCAGCTTGTAGCATTCCCCATGTCTCCTACTCGTTCTTCCACTGTTCTATATATCTACTCCTCATATTGCTCTATATAACTCCCTTCTATCATCCTCATAATGCTCCATAATTACATATTACTTCTCCCTATAACTCCTCCCATTGCTGCATGTAACCCTCCCTATAACTCCTCCCATTACTCCATATAACTCCTCCCTGTAACTCCTCCTATTGCTGCATATAACTCCTCCCTATAACTCCTCCCATTGCTGCATGTAACCCTCCCTATATCTCCTCCTATTGCTCCATATTACTCCTCCCTGTAACTCCTCCTATTGCTCCATATAACTCCTCCCATTGCTGCATGTAACCCTCTCTATAACTCCTCCTATTACTCCATATTACTCCTCCCTGTAACTCCTCCTATTGCTTCCTATAACTCCTCCCTATAACTCCTCCTATTGCTCCATATAACCCTACCTATAACTTCTCCCATTGCTCCATATAACCCTCCCTATAACTCCTCCCATTGCTCCATATAACTCCTCCTTATAACTCCTCCCATTGCTCCATATAACTCCTCCCATTGCTCCATGTAACCCTCCCTATAACTCCTCCTATTGCTCCATATTACTCCTCCCTGTAACTCCTCCTATTGCTCCATATAACTCCTCCCTATAACTCCTCCCATTACTCTGTATACCCCTCCCTATAACTCCTCCCATTACTCCATATAACCCTCCCTATAATTTCTCCCATTACTCCATATACCTCTCCCTATAACTCCTCCCATTACTCCATGTAACCCTCCCTATAACTCCTCCTATTGCTCCATATTACTCCTCCCTATAACTCCTCCTATTGCTCCATATAACTCCTCCCTATGACTCCTCCCATTACTCTGTATACCCCTCCCTATAACTCCTCCCATTACTCCATATAACCCTCCCTATAATTTCTCCCATTGTTCCATATACCCCTCCCTATAACTCCTCCCATTACTCCATATACCCCTCCCTATAACTCCTCCCATTACTCCATATACCCCTCCCTATAACTCCCCATATTGCTCTATATAACCCTCCCTCTTCCTACTGCCTCATATAGGTTTATATTATGTTTAGTAGGCAGTTGGATTTTCTTTAGATTAATGCTCTAAATCCATACCCAGGCCAATCTGTGGGCAGGAGTTGGGCACATAGGTACCAGGCAGGCTTATAGTGAGGCCTATATCAGGCTTTTGACAGTCTCTCACTTTTCCATATTTAGACAGAATAATATTACATTACGGGCAAGGGTTGATGTTGCCAATAAATGGATCAGGGTTGTGGGTTTGGCTTAATGAGCCGTCGGGGGGAGTTGGGGCGGGGCCTAATTTATCCTTATTTTTACACTTAAAATGTTATCAATTTGTGTTGATGTGTCTCTCCTGATCTGCACAGGCCCCTACTGTTATATGATCCAGCCAGAGCCAGTGTGGCCCCCACCTGTATGTCCCGATTGGCACATACAGTATCTGCCACTTACTACTGTCAGTTTAGCAGCTCTGGTTAATCCGGCTGGTACAGAGGAGCATCGGGATGGACATGGAGCTGGGAACGCTGATTTATTGCACAAAACTAACCAAATGCACTGGGGAAATGAGTGGCTCGGGGAGAGACAGACGGAAATGTGCTATCCAAAGGCTTACTGTCTAATTAAACATTTATATGCATGATGCAGCCGGCACTGGTTTCTGTTCAGCCATGCAGCATGCATTTAAAATATTTGTCTTGTTCCCAGGATTTTGGCCTTTTAAACAATTTGTTTGAGTCACAAAGAGGTGAGATTGTGTGTTTTGAGATATAAGTCACGAGATTGTAAGCTCTAGGGGGCAACTGTACCTTATATTTATTTGTATTTATTGTTATACTTTGTATTTATCTATTATTATTTTAATAACCCCCCCATTTGTATTAATCTATTCTACTGTACAGTGCTGCGTACATAAGTAGCGCTCTATAAATAAATACATTCTGCTCTCTGTGATGATTTTGGAGGTGAATAAAGCTTTACAGGGCTGGGACTTAACATAGGTCCTGGCATTCCCAGTACCCAGAGGCACAAACAGCCCCCCCCCAGCCCAATAAATAGTGACTGTCTGTGGCACCTTACAGCCCCCCCGGCATTCCCAGTACCCAGAGGCACAAACAGCCCCCAGCCCAATAAATAGTGACTGTCTGTGGCACCTTACAGCCCCCCTGGCATTCCCAGTACCCAGAGGCACAAACAGCCCCCCCCCAGCCCAATAAATAGTGACTGTCTGTGGCACCTTACAGCCCCCCCGGCATTCCCAGTACCCAGAGGCACAAACAGCCCCCCCCCAGCCCAATAAATAGTGACTGTCTGTGGCACCTTACAGCCCCCCTGGCATTCCCAGTACCCAGAGGCACAAACAGCCCCCCAGCCCAATAAATAGTGACTGTCTGTGGCACCTTACAGCCCCCCTGGCATTCCCAGTACCCAGAGGCACAAACAGCCCCCCCCCAGCCCAATAAATAGTGACTGTCTGTGGCACCTTACAGCCCCCCTGGCATTCCCAGTACCCAGAGGCACAAACAGCCCCCCCCCAGCCCAATAAATAGTGACTGTCTGTGGCACCTTACAGCCCCCCTGGCATTCCCAGTACCCAGAGGCACAAACAGCCCCCCCCCCAGCCCAATAAATAGTGACTGTCTGTGGCACCTTACAGCCCCCCTGGCATTCCCAGTACCCAGAGGCACAAACAGCCCCCCCCCAGCCCAATAAATAGTGACTGTCTGTGGCACCTTACAGCCCCCCTGGCATTCCCAGTACCCAGAGGCACAAACAGCCCCCCCAGCCCAATAAATAGTGACTGTCTGTGGCACCTTACAGCCCCCCCGGCATTCCCAGTACCCAGAGGCACAAACAGCCCCCCCAGCCCAATAAATAGTGACTGTCTGTGGCACCTTACAGCCCCCCTGGCATTCCCAGTACCCAGAGGCACAAACAGCCCCCCCCCCAGCCCAATAAACAGTGACTGTCTGTGGCACCTTACAGCCCCCCTGGCATTCCCAGTACCCAGAGGCACAAACAGCCCCCCCAGCCCAATAAATAATGACTGTCTGTGGCACCTTACAGCCCCCCTGGCATTCCCAGTACCCAGAGGCACAAACAGCCCCCCCCCAGCCCAATAAAGAGTGACTGTCTGTGGCACCTTACAGCCCCCCCTGGCATTCCCAGTACCCAGAGGCACAAACAGCCCCCCCAGCCCAATAAATAGTGACTGTCTGTGGCACCTTACAGCCCCCCTGGCATTCCCAGTACCCAGAGGCACAAACAGCCCCCCTGGCATTTGTCTGAACCCACACACACTTGGCCTTAATGCCCATCATCCCTGTTCTGATTTCCAGCAGTGTCAGTGCACTCAGTACTCTATGCATGTGTTTTGGTACGGCCCACAGTTCAGACCTGTTTCAGAGGGTAATAGTGAGCAAATGGAGTTGAAAGGGGACAATATTGTGCTAAGGAATTGTACTCATCTACATATAGAAGGAATGTGCTTTAAAATGGAGCCATTGTTACAGATAGGGTTAATGTTTAACCCAAAGGGAAACCAGCACCGGATATTATTCATAATTGCCTACAGGGTTAGGGGTTTATCCTATATGTCTCCTTTAACTCTTCCAACTATGTTTCTGGTGCAGGACAAGCAAAGTTTGGCATAAGCAAAAAGAAAACCCTGGGAGAATCCCCCGGCGCCTGCTCTAACTGATACCAGAGGTGAGTGGGAACGCTGCAACAGTAGGACAGGAGCAGAAATTTGCGCACTGAAACCTAGAATGGTGGGTGTATGTCGCCGTGTGAATTCCTGTGAGCACAGACAAAGGGAAGAGATGGTAGAAAACTGCCCTACCTAGACCGTCTCCCACTGTAGCTAGATGGGGAGATTGATCTAGAACCAATAGAAACTAACGCTGTGTGTATCCTGCTGCCCTCAGCACAATGGCACAGGGGAAATCGGGGAGGTGGGCAGTAAAGGGGGCAGCCACTGGGTTGGAGGTCAGGGCCGGTTGGGTAGGCTGGGGGGTAACTGGGCAATAACAATAGCACGCCTACACTTACCAGCAGCTACATGGTCAGAATATTTTTAATATTGGCTCTAATATACTGAAAGTAATAGTAAAATGTAGGTCAGATCAAACCATTGGCTGATGGTACATGGGGTTTCTCATTCAAGTCAACAGGAGTCAAGGGGCAATGTGGAACCTTTTCAGCTGGTATTAATGCCCCTCAAGATTAGAAATGGGAATGACGGAGAGACACGGATAATAATACTTCTCTATTGTTAAAGAGACAGTAGGAGAGGAATCTATCAATCATCGCTGTCTGTGGGACTAAATAGCTCAGGGGCATATATACAAAGCTGGGTTAACAGTAGAGTTACAATAGCCCACAATTAAGCACATTAGTCCCATACTCCCTGTGTAAAACTGAGGCTGTATAAAGTAGTAAAGTAGCATAAAACCTGGTGTAAATAAAACTACACACGTGTATGCGCCCCGTGGTAGCCTAGAATATTGCAGATTAAAATCTAGTCCTTTGCTCAGTTGGTTTCGCTAAAGGCCCCGAATCAGTGTAATAAAATCTAATTGTTCTGTGCAATGTGAGGTGTCTAAAATCTATATGTGTCCCAGCGATGGATACTGATGTGTCTTTGAATTTGTTTTTGGTTTTGGAACTGATATATTACAAAAATTAATTAATTTTAAATAGAAAAAAACCCTCCTATTTTTTCATATAAGCCTCCCTATATTTTTATTATATTCATTGCCCTCCCTATAACTCCTCCTATTGCTCCATATAACCCTCACTATAACTCCTCCCATTGCTCCATATAACCCGCCCTATAACTCCTCCCATTGCTCCATATAACCCTCCCTATAACTCCTCCTATTGCCCCATATAACCTTCCCTATAACTCCTCCCATTGCTCCATATACCCCTCCCTATAACTCCTCCCATTACTCCATATACCCCTCCCTATAACTCCTCCTATTGCTCCATATACCCCTCCCTATAACTCCTCCTATTGCTCCATATACCCCTCCCTATAACTCCTCCTATTGCTCCATATACCCCTCCCTATAACTCCTCCCATTGCTCCATATACCCCTCCCTATAACTCCTCCCATTACTCCATATACCCCTCCCTATAACTCCTCCTATTGCTCCATATACCCCTCCCTATAACTCCTC